>NC_142936.1:77394566-77412066 GCF_046866305.1 Octopus bimaculoides | reverse complement strand
CCACATCTCGCAAGGTTTCACTATGTATGTGTGCATGTGTGTGGGGGGGGGTCTGTGTGTGTGACGGTGTCTGTGTGTGTGTGTGTGTGTGTGTGTGTGCATGTTTATATGCATATTATGCGGGTGTGCGCGATAAGAATATATATATATATATGAGTATACAAACACATACGCACACACAGACCCCCCCCCCACACACACACACACATATTTATATATATATATATATATGCACACACATCCAGCATTAACAAGTATGGGCATGAAAATGGACATTTTCAATATAAAACCCATATATCTTTACTGTTGCTATGCTGAATTCTGCAAACAGCTATGACGAGAATGCTATAGAAGGACGAGACGGCAAGGAAGCGTGTACGAGGCGAAAAACTATCTTTATGCTGCAGACATTTTTCCTTCACTTTCCGTATAACAAAAAACAAAGAGATCAGATATTTAATTCTCAATAATCGTATTTCAATTTCGTTTTTTCTTAATTCATTTATTTGTTCATTTATTGGTGTTCTAGCTAAGAAGAGGATCCTATTGTTAGTTCTATATTTAATTTTACATGTTCAAATTTAGGGAGTTTTTTTAGATAGTTTAGTTTGGTTCAATTGATAAACGACATTTTATAACTGCCTAGGTGAAGTCATAATTGTGTGATGAAACTCCATTGTGAGGATCCATACACTCTCCATATATGTATGTATATGCATGTATATATATATATATGTGTGTGTGTGTTTGTGTGTGCATGTAAGTATATGTATATACAGAATATGGGGGTTTAGTTCACCGGTGATCTAAACGAATAGGTACGTAAAGTAAGTGCTCTAATGGATTATCAGGGTTCCAAGCTCGTAACTGAGATGGAAGCTATGGAACTGTTTTAGGTTTCCGATTTAGCAGATATATATTTGTGAAAGAGGACACCAAATGTCAAGGCATAACAAGCATCTCAAGTCATGTACATTATCATTCTTAAATTAGTTGAGGCCTAATTTAACTAATTTAAGAATAATAACGTATATGACTTGAGATGCTTGTTATGCCTTGATGTTTGTCGTCCTCTTTCACAAATATGCATATATGTATATCTATATATATACATATATATAAATAAATGTATATACATACATACATACATACATACATACATATATACATATGCACGTGTATTCGACAACTTTGTCCAGTTTATCCTCCTTTGTAAGAGAATTGATGTAATGTGACGTCAATTTGTATTGCTATTTCTAGCAGGTACGACGAGTTCATTGAAGCGCCCTGATCTCCTGGTGCACACTTTAACGTCATCTTGAAGGTGGAATTCAGGTCATAAATGACAACAAGGTGTCCTGTCCGAAACTTTAGAATCCTTCTCTTACTTAAAATAAACAACTTCATTACTGAAGAATATTGTAGTGAACTTGCAGTATCGCAGAGTGTGCAGAAAATCAACTTGTTATAGAAGATTGGACATTAAATCACGCTAAGAACAATGACAAAGATGTTGGATTGCTACAGCAGAAGTATTTAATCAGTACTGATATTTCAGATAAAATATCCCTTTTCGAAAGTATTAAAAGAACAAGAAAGAAATACGTCTGTTAGCTTGGCCTTCCAATTCGGAAATTCAACGACTTTAGATTTTATACATGTATTTTTATATTCTTTGTAAGTGTGATCGTTTTCGTCTAAGGGAGAAGACGAATCGTGTCGTTTGTAATATGGGATTTCAATGCAAGACATTAATAAATCGAGATTCTATACTGACCAACACATCCTAATCATGCTGGATGTACATAAAATAATACCAAAACTTATTTTCTACTCTATTTTGAAGCCATTTTCATTTCTGTTAAGGTAAAACATGATATCAGGTAACTGTTTATGAACTGCTGAGGTTTCACCTAGTAGTCTGTTAGTTTAATGACTTACCTCTGCATTCCCCACACTATAACATATCCTCAGAAAACTCTCAGAAAGTTTCTAACTCGACTTTTTTTTTCTCTTAACAGAGTGATATTGAATTCAAGTGTCCAGACAGTGAGTAACCTTTTGTTGTTTGATATATCTTGTTGAAAGTACTGTTTGTCTATTTTAGTTTTATTACGTTTAGAATTTTCGTCTCTTTATTTACAGAACTTATAAAAAAATTTAAAAAACAAAGAATAGCGTAGAAGGAAAACTACGTAGCACGAAATATAATCCATAAATTGATTTAATATGACAAAATATTTCTTCCTTTAATTAGACTCATATTACGGTTTTAACACCCTGGAAGTGTACTGGTTAAATGTGTATCTCCACCTTCAAGTAAATCTGTTCATTTAACATGCAAATTGTTTCACATTACAACTAAAAATAGTTTTTTGTATATAAGAATACGTATGACTCTTTTCATAATTGTTAATTAAAAATCAAACCGTTAAATCAACTAAAATAAAATGGCGGAGTTATAAGAGACTCAAACAGATTTTCTTACAAATCAAGCCGACGCCTACTCTACCTTTCATCCTTTCGGCTTTGAGACATAATGCATCAAGTACTTGGTTCGATTCTTATCTATCTCTTTCTCTCCCTCCATAAATGATGTGAGAAACCTTTTGCAGGGGCACTTACCGCACCTCATTTTTCCTAAAAAATGAACAGTCGAGCGGGTGGTTGGTTACATTCGTATAAAAGAAAAGCTGAATGGCAACACAGACTGTTCAAACGAAACAGAAGACGACTACTTTTTTCTCATGCATATATATATATATATATGTATATATATATATATATATATGTATATATATATATATATATATATATATATATATATATATATATATATATATATATATATATATAAGTATATGATTTAACTTGTTAAACACAGTTCAACAAATTCATTCATATTTATGTAATGGAGGAGATTAGATGTTAAAATGGAATATAGTTTTTATTATTTATGTTGCTATACAATTTGTTCTATACAAAAAGACTCAGATATTCATAATTTAAAATCGGAATAGTCAAATTTGTACTCGTTGGTAACTGGGATAAAAATTAAAGAAGACGTTAGGAGTACATAGCTTTTCTCTCAGTAATCATATTGACGATATTTTTTCCGAAGACACCAAAAATTCTAGTCTCTTAGTTATCGATGACGCCGACAACGACATTGACTATGACGACGACAATGGCAACAATACCATTAACAATATGTTGTTGATGATGATGATGACGACGACGACGACAACAACGAATTGGCTAAGATGAATGCTATTAGCTATATAATCTACGTTCAACAACATATTCCACTATGGAAGCCTCCATAACATCATCTGACAAGTAAGATTCATAACCAGCAAGATTATCCTACCAAACAACCTTTGTCATTCATGTGGAAAAAAAGGGTCATGCGTCATAAATATACCAATCTAATAATAATAATAAGTCAGCAAGTGCCATTCTTACGTTTATAGCGGTTTCAGATTCTATTCAAAAGTCACTTCCAGTAACTACACTAAAGAAAAATGTTGAGGCTTTAAGTGCTTCAGGAAATACAAAAAAGAAATGTTATTAACACCGCTTTTGTCATTAATATGAAATTGGCTTTTCGACATCCCAAAATGTTATTAGTTTTTTCTTTTTTTTCTTTTTACGATGATATTCTTGATTACTATTTATAATAATACTAGCAGTATAGCCCGGCTTTGCCCGGGATTAAGTTGGGATTATTAAACTAATCAAGTTCGTTATTTCAGACCAAACTAAGTAACATCGACGTCAAATTTGGGCAGAATCAGTTTCGCGACAGGAGCGCATAAATTGGGAGTTTGATCGGCAGAGGTGATCAGGTTACTCATGCCAGCCTTTTGAAAGCACCATCCTCATCATCTGACCCCTCTTTGCCCATGAGTTGGGAACCCTTCGAACAACGAAAATAGAATGCCCAAAAGGGCTCCCGATTCTCTGTGTCAGAAGCGGTTATGTTCAGATCACAACTAAGTATTAAGTATATGTGTATATATATATATATATATATATATATATATGGGCAACACACACACACACACACACACACACACACACACACACACACACACACACACACACACACACACACGCGTATGTACACCAATTTCATACATTTTTTTTGTACGCATACATGTTCGTACGTGTGTGCGTGTGTTGCCCGTATATCAACAAAACACTTTTTTCATCGATGGAAAAAAAACAACAAAAGTCTTAAAAACGTGCTAGAAGGGGACTTAACTCCTGTTGTAAACAATGATGGTTTTCTCCGACTTGAAAATTGTTAAAATGTTTGGTTGAAAATTTATTTTTACTGCTATTCGCTGGTACCTCTGTGGAAAATAAGTTGACGAAAATGCAGCTAGGGTCATGACGAATGTCCCCCGAAAATTGGAGCGACATGCGTGCTAATTTGTGGACGTGCATAAATTACATTCACGTACACACACACACACACACACATCCTGCCTTTTATATATACGGATGAAAGGATTGTTGTATGCGTTCACCGTTGGAGTAGAATCTTTGGTGTCTTCGGAAAAATGTCGACATTACATTTAGTATTTTAACTATTCACAATTATTTTCGGTCAAACAATTATGCTTATTTCTCCCGCACAAATTTGTAGGGGTTTTGATAAAGATTGTAAAGCTTTTGCTACTTATAGTCGATTTTATACTGAAAATATATTTTTAAAAAAGAAAACTAATTGCGTATTAAAAAGAAACGATAAAAGAAGGCAGTATTTCTTCATGTCATGGCGAGATTTTGCTTGTGAGAAATACAAAGACATTAAAAATGGCTATAGGATGTTCCCAAACTTTTAACGAACTCCTTCCTTCGGATGAATGTTTCTTTCTTTAATTTTCAACTTCGTTAAATTACACCTAAACATTATAAATTTTTAAGTTGGACATATAACAAGCTTATTGTCAAGTCCCATTGCATATTATTGATCGATCCTTTGAAGCTTTTGAAACTAATGTATAATTTATTTCAATTTCGTAAAATGTCTTTTGGGATGAAGCTGTAACTGCTAGCCAAAGAATAATTACTATCATAATTACTGTTAATTATGTGAATGTAGCATTTAGTTATATTCATAATGATGTTGTATGTAGATCAAGTAAAGAGGAGCATGACAAGTGTTTAGGTAAGTTGAGTAACGCTAACAAAGATCATCAGTTTAGATATTTAACCTAAATACCTATTTCTCCACCCTGAAGACAGAAGCCGGATTTACTTAACGTTTATAACCTTCCACTACTGGTTGCATATCTTTGGCTTTTTGCGAACTACATCAGCCAATAGTATGGAGTAATTCCGAGTTCCCAGAAACAGCTGTCAGATCTGTAACACCATACCTTCTCCCCTTACTTTTCTGTGTCTCTGTACTCTGTGTAAGTCTGCTCTGTTAATATATGAACAACTATACATTTATACTTGAATGATCATCGTCAGAATATTTTCAGTCTTTGTTTTTTCTCTATTTACTTGTATACATGTATGTCTATTTTATTTATCTAGCTCAAGCGGTTTTATTTGTTTATCTGCATCATTATCTCCTTATCAGCTCGCCTAGATTCCTCTTATAGCCACTCTTTACCCAAATCATTTGAGCGCTAGGAAGTGTTTTCTACATTGAGCATCTCCGGATCTCATCTGTTGACTATATATATATCTATAGATCGCTAGTCACTAAACCTTTTTCTATTTTCTTTCCCTGTTTATTTCTGTGTTCCTTTCTGTCGAAGAGCGTAGGCTCGAAACGTAAAAGACTTTCTCACTTCCCGTGTGTTAAACTAATACATCTGTTTGTTGTTTACACGCCTGTCTTCGTCTTTTGTTGTTTTTTTTTTGTAAATTCTCACTATATATATATATATATATATATATATATATATATATATATACAGAGAGAGAGAGAGAGAGAGAGAGAGAGAGAGAGAGAGAGAGAGAGAGATATGAGTCTAGAGATTCTAACACTTAATGACCCAAATGAAGTCTGTTTTGAAAGTCATATCTGCACATTTAGAACATTCATCTACTAGTTTATAATATCATGGAAATTGCTATAAACCAAACTTCAAGCAACTATAAGCAACAGTATTTTCTCAATCGATATCGTCTGGAATACGCAATGATTTATTTATATATTTCTAGCGTAACGACAAAAACGCGCTTTCAAAGTGATAACATTTTCCAGAATTAACGTAAGCTTAGCATGCTTATTTTGACTTACAGCATTAAAGCACTTACTCCCGACATTTACTTCTTTATTGTGGAAATGATTTTGTCCGATAGCAAATTACACAGCGTTTAAGAAGCTAGTTGATCAAGATGCAACAAGTCAGTTCCTATCCAGTGTATAACTTTATCATCAACATTACGACAGTGGACAGTGATGTGACTGCGTGGTTAAGAAGTTCTTTTCGCAACCGTACAGTTCCAGGTACAGTCACTTTGCCGAGCCTTTTATTAAAGGCGAAATGCACATTTAACATTTTGGGGACCAAACGGCGTTCTGGAGAAACACGTTCCGTTGAAATGGAATATACCCAAAACAAAATTATCTCACCATTAAAAATACAATTGTCTCAGTTAAAATTCATTCTAGTTTCTCTTAATCGATTCAGTATAACCTTGATGTTCAGGTTCAATTCCTCCTTGGTAATTGTACCGAAAGATATAACATCGGATTATTTTATTCTTTATATCACCCAAGGTTCTTGCAGTTTTTAATCAATAAGGTTTCCGTGTCTACCTCTCAGCAAACCAATAGCAGTATTAATGGTAGTGATTTCAGGAAGTTATCATCGATATGAATTTGATAGGAAGAACCTCAAAGAGAGAATTTCGCAAAAAATTTCCTTCCAGCTTTTGAATGATAAGCAGATTTGATATTAGGCTTGAATATGAGTCACAAGGAATTTTGTGAATAATGCTTTCTTTATAATTACCACCGAAGTGTATAACTCAGGTGTCCAATATCAACAATAGAGTACGCCCACTTGCTACACCTGATAACTGACACTCAGTGGATTATGGCGACGAGTGTTCCACATGATCCGATGAACAGAACAGCCTGCTCGTGAAATTAACGTGCAAGCAGCTGGGCACGCCACAGATACGTGTACCTTTAATGTAGTTCTCGGGAAGATTCAACATGACACAGAGTGTAACAAGACTAGTCGTTTGAATTAGTTACAACTCATCTTTGTACAGCCGTGGCCAAAAGATTGGAACGTAGATCTGAAAATTAGAATCTTTATATTAAATGCCGTAAGTTATATTTAATTTGTAAGACATGTATTTCTTTATTGCCCACAGGGAGCTAAACATAGAAGGGACAAGCAAGAACAGACAAAGGGATTAAGTCGATTACATCGACTCCAGTGCGTAGCTGGTACTTGTTTAATCGGCCCCGAAAGGATGAAAGGCAAAGTTGACCTCGGCGGAATTTGAACTCAGAACGTAACAGCAAACGAAATACTGCTAAGCATTTCACCCGGCGTGCTAACGTTTCTGCCAGCTCGCCGCCATTTTAATTTGTAATATATTATTACTTGACCAAAAGTTTGGAACATAGGTGTGAAAATTAGACTTTTTATAGGTGTGAAAATTAGACTTTTTATAGGTGTGAAAATTAGACTTTATTTTAAATGCCCAAATATATACGTTGTATATATTTGAATCGAATTGTATTTTGGCATAACAATTTTAATTTCTAAAAAAATGTTCCAAAATTTTGGGCACGACTGTAAGCTGAGTGAACTGGTGCAATGTTAAATAAAGTCTCTTGCGCAAGAACATAAAGCGCCACCGCGAACCGAACTCACGACCTTGAACCGAATACTCTGAACACTAAGTCAGGAAAAGCCTCTAATATACTTTATTCAATCCTTTTTCATAACTGAATAACTATTGGGAAAAAATATGAATTGGTAGCTTCCAAGATTCAAAATATGACATGCATATTTCCTTTTGATTTAATTCTGTTCTGAGTTCAAATTCCGTTGAGGTCGATTTTTGCCTTTTATCCTTTCGTTATAGATAAAATAAAATACCAATTGAACGATGGGGTCGATGTAACTGACTTCATTCTCGCCCGAAATTGCTGACCTTGTGACAAAATTTGAAGCCAATGTTAATATTTAATACAAGTTGGCAATCTGGCAGAATCATTACCGTGCCAGACAAAATGCTTATCAGCATTCTGTCTTCATCTTCATTTTATGTTCATTTTTTGTTCAACTTCCAGCGGTGTAGAATTTGGCTTTCATCTTTACGGGATTATTTTAGTTCTATGAAGCAATACGTAATCTTTCCAAGAAATGATGATGAACATGGTATTGAGATGGAGGCAACGGACTTTTTCTCAGAGACAATATTGAAGCTGTCCTGAAGATGTCACTAATGGTTCATCCGAAACAACCGGAGAACATGTGTTCTGCAAAATACCAAAAGTGATAATGAGTAATGTAGGACCTAAAACGAAGTCGCTCATTGCAGAACCGGGTTTATGTCTCTGAGTTCATTACAATGTTTATAAATAGTTTTCGTGACAATTGAAGATATTGTAAATTTATTGACGCAGTGAGAGCGTGAATCATACTTCCTATTGATCAAAAATGACGAGACAGCTGCAATTGAGAAATATGTCGGTTAATACCTGTGTGGACCTCAAACAACAGAAAAAAGAGATCGAATTTAAAAAATCGATCATTACATCAAGGTTGCCGATACTTTGGATCTTGTTCAAAACGGGGGCACCAGTTTTCATTAATGTTTTATGTAGTGTTTTTGGTACCGAAAGACTTTCAAACTTTGTATACTTATCTATTTTGTGTTATAGAACAGAAAAAAATTTTTGTATTCGGATTTATTTCATGTAAAAAATTGTCTTATTTCGATAATTTCAACCAATCACTGACAAGTATTCAGCTGTTTACAAGTTACTCCTTTGGCACTTTAAGCGGTGTAAAGCGTATTTAATCTCCATTACTTCAGACATTTTGCAGAGGCAACACACGTGTGTTCGTTTTCCCTAACCCTAACCCTAACCCTAATTGACTTGCTCCTTCCCTCAAAAACCATGCCTTGTGCCTATAATAGAAAGGTTTATTAGCTACTGCCAATATGCTTCAGCCATTTTTTGACAAGGAAATAATAATTTTATCACCGCCGAGATTCGTTTGTTTACGTAGTCAGCACTTAATTTTTACGGCTGAATGGACGTCAGTCATTGGTTGAAATTACAGAAATACGACAACTTTAACATGAAATAACTTGCGATGTACGTTTTTTAGTTAAGAAGACTAAGAGAAAAAGATGTTTTATATGACACATTCTACCAGTGTCCCAAGTTTCAAAGTGTTTCGTTAAGAAAATACTGGTGCCCCCGTTTTGAACAAGATCCGATACTTTTACCTGAACAAAATGAAAATTCTAAAATACAAATTCTGTAGTCACGAACACACATTTCTTAAAGGAAAATGGCTTGCATTTGATGGGGAAAACACACGCAAACGCAAAACTGTTCAACATGGAACGTGTTGGATAAATTGATACTAAAATATCTGATATTGAAACAAATTTATTTACACTGTCAAGCTAATTTTTCTTCTTACTTCAAACTATAATGAATAGCGGCAGTTTAGCCATTAGCACGTTTTGTTAAGGTGCTCCAGAAACAGGTTTTCTATATGAAACTTTGCCACTAGTGGTTGCGGACTAAGACAAAACAGTTGGCCTTGTTGAAACTGATGTATTAAATATCAATATTGATTTCAAATTTTAACTCAAGACCAGCAGTTATGAGTTTTAATTATTACTGTGCTAAATAGATATTACCTAATGACATCAATGACGAACAGCATATTTGAGTATGTGCTTCAGAGAGTTTTAATAGGGCTAACTGACGTATTAATAAAAATATGCATTGATTAAACGGTTGAAATACACAACAGCCCTACTTCTGAAATTTGTAACGCAGCTGCTAGAGCTCATATCAGCGAAATCAGTCTATTTAGTTTCAATGGAAAATATCAAACAAAAATCCACAGATACACACATTGATAGAAAACCGTCTTATATAGATATACGTGTATTTGTGTGTATGTGTGTGTGTGTGCGCGTGTATGTGTGTGTGTCAGTATGTTTGTGTATGTGTGTATCTCTCTGTGTTTGTGTTTGTGGGTGTGTATGTGTGTTTGTGTGTGTATGCATTTGTGTGTTTGTGTGTGCTTGTGTGTGTATGTGTGTTTGTGCGTTTGTATATGTATGTGTGTGTATGAGTGTGCTTGTGTTTATGTGTGTGAGTGTGTTTGTTTGTTTGTGCGTTTGTGTGTGTGTTTGTGGTTGCGCCCCAACACCACTTAACAACCGCTATTGGTTTGTTTACGTCACCCTAACTTGGCAATTCCTCAGAAGCAGAATGATAGAATAAGTACCAAACTTTTAAAAAACAGAACAAATGTATCGAGGCTGATTTGTTCGACTAAACTCTTCAAGACGGTGCCCCAGCATGGCCGCAGTCTAATAACAAACAACTAAGAAAGATAAAGATAAAAGATATTTATATATGGGCGCAGGAGTGACTGTGTGGTAAGTTGCTTGCTTACCAACCACATGGTTCCGGGTTTAGTCCCACTGTGTGGCACCTTGGGCAAGTGGCTTCTTCTATAGCCTTGGGCCGACCAAAGCTTTGCGAGTGGATTTGATGGACGGAAACTGAAAGAAGCCCGTCGTGTATAAACATGTGTGTGTGTGTGTGTGTGTGTGTGTGTGTGTGTGTGTGCGTGTGTGTGTGTGTGTGTGTGTGTGTGTGTGTGTGTGTGTGTGTTTGTGTGTCCCTTCGTTTCCCCAACATCGCTTGACAACCGATGGTGGTGTGTTTAAGTCCCCGTAACTTAGCGGTCCAGCAAAAATAAACCGATAGAATAAGTACAAGGCTAACAAAGAATATGTTCTGCCGTCGACTTGCTCGACTAAAGGCGGTGCCCCAGCATGGACGCAGTCAAATGACTGAAACAAGTAAAACGAATAAAAAAAAGAATGTATATATATATATATATATATACATACATAAAAAAAAGAATATATATATATATATATATATATATATATATATATACATACATGAATACATGCATACATACATACATACATGTGTGTGTATGTGTGTGTGTGTGTTAGTCTGCTGTTGTATAATATTGATTGCTATTCGTAGAATGTCGAGCGACCACGTAGGTGTTTCTCGATGGACCCATATGATACTAAGCGGATGAGAGGTGAAACTCCATTTAGATAAGATGCTCACCAGCGGCAGGTAATAGTCCTCTGAACTTTTCCTTCCCATTCTATACTCCTACCCATTCTATACAGACGAAACAATATGCCTTCATTTTATTTCTGTTTTCAAAGTAGTGAGCCATTTTGCCTCTATAAAAAAATTCCACAGCATTTACAATACAAGATTCTAATGTCTTTCATTCTTTGTTTCTATTTACAGAATGGTTCAACATTGGATATATGTGTTACCATATCGTTGAAAAGCAAATGCCATGGGACTTGGCTGATGACTCATGTAAAAGGTAACATAGACGTTAATTGTAGCCATGTGTATATTGTCACTAACAATGTCTCCCCAACTAATATATTGTTTGTTTCAGTTGGATGAATTATCTTTTGCTTGTTTGAATTATTGGACTGCAATGATGGCGGGGCACCACTTTGAAAACTTTAGTCAAACAAATCGATCCCAGTATTTATTTCTTAAGCCTGGCTCTTATTCAGAAGCGTTAGGTTTCAGTGAATGTAAACCAACACCGGTAGTCAAGAAGTGTGGGGCGACAAACAACACATCTTATTATAGCAGAAACAGCTGTAAGCTAACGAAGTTCATTACGTAACATTTGATTTTTCTGATGTCGTCTCGGTTTTTATTACCAATCTATACTCATATAACATTGTGTTCTGGACCTTACGTATATTGAGTTCTACACCAGGTTATTTATCTCGCTATGCCTAAGCAAAATATGAACGCGTGGGGGGTGTATTTGAGAGAGAGGGGGGTGAGGGAGAGAGGGAGCGAGAGAGGGAGAGAGGGGAGAGAGGGGGAGAGAGGGAGAGAGGGAGAGAGGGAGAGAGGGATGGACAGAGAGAGGGAGAGAGAGAGGGGGAGAGAGAGAGGGGGGGAGAGAGGGAGAGAGAGGGAGAGAGGGAGAGAGAGGGAGAGAGAGTGTGAGAGAGAGTGTGAGAGAGAGTGTGAGAGAGAGTGTGAGAGAGAGTGTGAGAGAGAGCGCGTCTGTGTGTGTGTGGAGGCGCGTGGATTAGTTGTTAGGGTGTTGGATTCATTGTCACAAGATTCCTGAACCGGGCGACGCGTTGTGTTCTTGAGCAAAACACTTCATTTCACGTTGCTCCAGTCCACTAAGTTGGCAAAAATGAGTAACCCTGTGACAGACTGGCGTCCTATCCAGGTGGGGAGTTTATACGCCATGGAAACCGGGAAACCGGCCCCTGTGATTCTGCATGCCTCGGAAAGGAACTTATATATATATATATGGATTGTTTTGCAGCATCTTGTAATGCCTTTGGCATGGAAATTAATTTAAAAAATACCAAGGTAATGTTCACCCCATCACTAGGGGAAGCATATAGCGAACCAAATATAATGGTGCATGGAACTAGGTTGGGTGTGGTTGACACTTTTTGTTTACCTGGGTGGTTCTCTGGATGCAGAAATACACCTGTGCATTCAGAAGGTCTCTGTAGCCTTTGGAAAACTTGAAAAGAAAGTGTGGGCAGATCATGTCATCAATATCAAGACCAAGATGAGTGTGTAAAAGGCCTGCATTCTAAGTGCTCTGTTGTACACTTTGGAAACATGGACAGTACATTGTAAGCACCTTGATTTGCTTGAACTCTTTAACCAAAAGTGTTTAAGAAGAATCCTAAACATCAAATGGCAACAGAAATTACTTGAGGCACAAATCCTTATAGATTCACGAGCATTGAATCTACCATAATATCCTCTTAAATGCATTGGGTAGGCCATGTTGTGTGCATGAATGAGGAAAGACTCCCAAACCAAGTATGTTACATTCGATTGCACACTGGGAAACACCCTCAGCACAAACCAAGAAAAAGATATAAGGATTACATAAAAAACAACCTTAAAGATCTTCAGCTTCAAGATCAGAACTGAGAAGCGCTTGCTTTAAAGTGGAGGTAAATGGAGAGGATGTGAAGGAAGGCTGCAGAATGTTTGAAGAGAGACGTCTTATTCATGCTAGCTTCGAAAAGGCCACAGTATGACTATCAATAAGAACACAGTGAGCTGGATTTGTGAGGTGTGTGGTCGTTTACTGCTCTCTAAATCTGGGTACATCACTCATTTAAAATCACATAAAAAGCCAACTGTATGCAGTTCTATCCCTCCAATACTAGGTGAGGCAACATTTGTGGTGTGCAAAAAGATCTGCAAATCAATATCTAGTCTTAAAAGGTATATGAGGGTACATAAGGATGACATCCCACAAGCTGACCCAATAACTCCAATACAGGGCACATCTTTTGTCTGTCATGTTTGCTGCAGACCGAGCAAATCTAATGCTGGACTTAAAAGCCACCTAAGGGGCCATGGACAGACGTTTAGAACTGATGATGGTTGATGGGGGTACGTGGCGAAACGGCAAACATCTGCAAAGATGAAGTAATCACCGTGAAAGAGCCGCTTTCTAACCTAGGCCCAAGGCTCTATTGCAGTTTCAACATCAACAACAGTATATGTATGTATGTATGTATGTATGTATGTATGTATGTATGTATAAACGTATGCATGTATGTATGTATGTGTGCATGCATGCATGTATGTATGTATGTATGTATACGTGCACATTTGTATGTTTTGTTTCATATATGTCTTCTCATACATATAATTGCATATGTAGACATCCTTATATATACTTAAATGATAAACTTCTGGAAAGTTTTACAGATTTTTACAGTTCCAATGATTGCTTGTATCTGTAGTCTTCGAATTAGCTTTCTCCTTTCTAATTTTGAAAAGCCTAATTTCTCAAAATTGGTATTTAGGCAGCGTGTTAAATATCCCTGGGTCCCAATAATTACAGGTATAAACCTTAACTTGTTATCTGGAAAGAGTAACTGCACATTTCTCAATAGTTCAACGTAGGTATTCTTTTTTTTACTCATCTTCAGCTTTATTTTAACATCCACTTGGCAGCTAATTTCCACAACTGTACACTTCTCTATCTGTTTCTCTTCTCTATCCCAAATCATTATATCAAATCTCTGTCTGTCTGTCTGTCTGTCTGTATGTATGTATGTATGTATGTATGTATGTATATTTGTATGTGCATTTCTGAATCAGAAATTTGTTGTAATTACGAGTATTATTTTCATGCATTTCTTCAATGTTTGTAGCCTCCATTCCAATTTGGTAACGATAGATGATTACTGGACAAATATGGACATATCAGCAGCAGTCAAAAAAAAAGGACATGATGAATATTGGATCGGTAAGTAAACATTCACTTAATATTGCTGGGGGGGGGGTTCTATGTGAGTGAGTAACAATAATGGATCTCCGTTATTTCGACGATGAAGATTATACTTTTTGATTAATTGACTTACTTGCTTGGTGAATTAGCCCTTGGTGGCTTAGCATTCCAGGACCAAGGGTATCCTTAACGCATTTCTTAACAGAAGTTGCATGACACGATGCATGATAATGTTGGATCTTTGAATCACAAATACAATCCATCTGACGGGCTTCTGCACAGTTTCCGTCTATCACAAAGCTTGGGCTGACCCGAGGCTATGGTAAAAGACACTTGCCTAGGATGCCGCGCAGTGGAATCAAACCTGAAACTTCTTGGTTGCAAAATGATTATCATATTCATTCGGCCATTTTAAATCTACTTACAATAGGAAGGACCACCAGAAACACCTACGCTCCAGGAGGCGGCGCTGATCGTGAAGAAAGATTATGCTTTGCACTTACCCAAACAAAAACAGTATTACAAAGTGAGCTACATAGAACATCTCAAGGAATACAACGGGTTCCTTAACCTTCTTAGAACTGGGCCCATGTGTCTCACTTTACCGCCACTTGGGCTCCCGAGCAAAAATATAAATTGTTAGATATACAACTCAAGAGACTGCAGGCAAATTAATGGACAGAATCAGCGCGTCTTATTTTTCTATGTGCGTTGTTTATTGCCGCTTTACCGAGAATCCGGGAGTGGTGGCGCAATGGCCCAGTGATTAGGGCAGCGGACACGCGGTCATAGGATCGCGGTTTCGATTCCCAGACCGGGCGTTGTGAGTGTTTATTGAGCGAAAACACCTAAAAAGCTTCACGAGGCTCCGGCAGGGGATGGTGACGAACCCTGCTGTACTCTTCCACCACAACTTTCTCTCACTCTTACTTCCTGTTGTGCCTGTGATTCAAAGGGTCAGCCTTGTCACACTGTGTCACGCTGAATATCCCCGAGAATTACGTTAAGGGTACACGTGTCTGTGGAGTGCTCAGCCACTTGCACTTTAATTTCACGAGCAGGCTGTTCCGTTGATCGGATCAACTGGAACCCTCGACATCGGAAGCGACGGAGTGCCAACACACACACACATACACACACACACACACACACACACACACACACACACACACACACACACCGGGAATCCGGTAGAGTTGACGTTTAAACTATTAACGCTATAGCGGGAATATAGCGTGACAGTGTTACTAATCCATGTTTGAATAGATTTCAGTGAGGACTGGGGTTGAGAGAATAGAGTTAAACAGGATTTACTGGACATCATTTGATTTGCTAAATAAAAATAAATGATATAAATAATTTGTCTAACTTCCACATACAAAAAGATTGCCTACTCGCTTGTATTTCTAACCATAGGCTATAATTAATATTTCGACTGTCACTTGCTTTTGTCCTTCTACATTTAATTTGTGTGTGCATCAGTATGTGTGTGTGTCTGTGTCTCTTTGTGTGTGTATGTGTGTGTGTGTGTGTGTGTGTGTGTGTGTGTGTGTGTGTGTGTGTGTGTAATTGCTAGGTTGGCATTTTTCGGTAGAGATTTCTGATGCATCGCCAAAAACGTTGACGCTGTTAAAAGTACGGCAGAAGTCGTTTAACCTTCCTTTTTCTTATAAAAGAGAGATATGCATCCCTCTTACTCTCTCTCTCCCTCTATCTACGTCTCTCTCCCACCCTTTCTATCAATCTATCTCCCCTTCTCTCTCTCTCTCTTTCTCTCTCTTTCTCTCTCGGCGACTTCCTTACCCTCTTTCTTCTGTCTCTTTTCCATCTCTCTCTCACTTTCTCTCTGCATTACGCCCTAACACTCTAAAGTTTCTACCATCAACACTGTTCTGTCTATGCTGTGCTCCTGTGCTGAAGAAGATAGTCTTATCGACTGAATTAAACTCCAGCATATTACTGGTATTGAGCAAGCCCAAATAAACCGATGAGTGTCTGATCCGGCAACCACTATAAGGCAACACAAGAGAATTTGTAGGTAACAATAAGTTTGATTTCTAGGGTTGTGCCCTAAACACAGACAATTTCATTCTTCTTGGCCGTCATGCATATTGACTACAACGACATCTACTGGATATTATCACAGTTACTTAGATCATGAACCTGCAATTTTTGTTGGCACTCCGTCGCTTACGACGTCGAGGGTTCCAGTTGATCCGATCAACGGAACAGCCTGCACGTGAAATTAACGTGCAAGTGGCTGAGCACTCCACAGACACGTGTACCCTTAACGTAGTTCTCGGGGGTATTCAGCGTGACACGGTGTGACAAGGCTGACCCTTTGAATTACAGGCACAACAGAAACAGGAAGTAAGAGTGAGAAAAAGTTGTGGTGAAAGAGTACAGCAAGGGTTCGCCTCCATCCCCTGCCGGAGCCTCGTGGAGCTTTAGGTGTTTTCGTTCAATAAGCACTCACCACGCCCGGTCTGGGAATCGAAACCGCGATCCTATGACCGCGAGTCCGCGGTCCTAACCACTGGGCCATTGCGCGTCCGAGCCTGCAATAGATAATAGATAAAGGCATTTCGAACTCCGAGCTATGAAAGGGTAGAGCGCTGTAAAACATGAACGGCGTCACTCTATTGTCGCCTCCAACTCATGCTTTATTAATAATACTCACGAAAAGTGGTACGTACCAATGTTCTGTAACATATTTAAAAATTATAAATAGAATTTATTTAACCATGCTTACAAATATCAAAGCTATTATTTTTAGTTTTGTGGCGCCAAACACCTTACTGTTAACATATCAACTTTGTCGTCCTGTTTCCAGGTATGTCTGAGTAAACTGCTGTCGTGTGTACGTATATTTCATGTGAATATATGATTTGTGCGTATGTGTCCACCTATGTGCGTATGCATTTATTATATTAACAAAAACTGCA
>NC_142936.1:77349566-77392066 GCF_046866305.1 Octopus bimaculoides | reverse complement strand
TTCCTTCGTTGGAATTTCAACATCAACAACAGGGAATTTTTGTTTCTATGTAAGTATGTATGTGTGCAGATTTGTATGTTTTGCTTTATATATGTATTCTCGTGCATATAGTTGCATATCTAGACATGCTCATATATATTTAAATGATAAACTTCTGGAAAGTTTTACAGATTTTTACAGTTCCAGTGATTGCTTGGATCTGTAGTCTTCGAATTATCTTTCTCCTTTCTGGTTTTGAGAAGCCTAATTCCTCAAGATTGGTATCTAGGTAGTGTGTTACATATCCTTACGTATGCATGTATTGCATGTATGTTTGTATGTATGTATGGATGGATGGATGGATGGATGGATGGACGGATGGACGGATGGATGGATGGATGAGTATAGCATTAACTTTCGTTATATAAAACAACAAATCATATTTATATTTCAGGATTCAATCGTTTAGGCGTCATCCACTCAAATGAAACGGCGTATTGGGGAAAGGACTCTCCTAGCAATACCCAGACTGGTTTCTGGAACAACTACCAACCAAATGTGGATAAAGGAAAATGTAGTGCCGTTAGCCAAAGCGGGCAAAACTACAAGTGGTCGTTTACTAAATGCGACCTAGCTAAGGTCTTCGTCTGTGAAATGACAGCCTGTTCAAAAGGTTTGTTGTTAATTCCAACTATTTTCCATATTTTTGTCTTAATTTGTATACTCTTTTGTTGTAGTCATTGTTTCACGTTTTGATTTATTTCTTGGCATACTTAACCCATTACCTCCCATAATTCTATTAACTGGAATATTTTTATGAAACTTTGATTTCTAGCATAAAACAGCCTTAGAAACACGCTGGAATGATCAAAATAACATTTCAAAATAACATTTCAAAATAGCATTTTAAATAGAAATAAGCGAGATATTGGGTGAAAAATTAGCAAACTTCATTTGAATATCAGAGAAATATACCTAGTAGATATAGTAAAACGGTTAGATATGTGTAAATATTGACAGATAATTACGAAATTTGTAATTTTTAAGTGATCTCATATGAGATCACTGGTAGGTAATGGGTTAATGTGCATATCTGTAAATAACTAGTTAAAAACTACAAGCTATTTAGTTTCTGACACGTATTGGTCTCCTTTGTTTTACGAATATATATACCGGAGTAAGCACATGAAATGTGCAACAAGGTGGAAAAAAGAGTACTCAAATACCAGAGGTAGAGTAATATGCTTTATTTAAAAGCAGCAGAAATATAACAAAAAACTGTTACTCTGAGTTTCACGTTCCCGTTCATCGGACAGTTTTGTTAGAAAAATTTTTCTAACAAAACTGTCCGATGAACGGGAACGTGAAACTCAGAGTAACAGTTTTTTTGTTATATTTCTGCTGCTTTTAAATAAAGTATATATATATATATCGAAGCCCCACAAAGATCAATCACAAACAAAAAGAAATAGCATGATGAGACTTGATTATTGAGCTCGACTTAAACAGCTGAAGCTCTATTCTCTGCAACGCCGCCGTAAGCGATACATTATTTGCACCATGTAGAAAATATTCCACCAATATTATCCAAATGTTATCGGTATTACGTTTACAATTCACCCAAGATTAGGCTCCCCGGCCAATGCGTCCCCTACAAATGTCGTGATCACATCACATAAGAACATTGCGACACAATTTCTTCACTGCAAATGGTCCTGCACCTTTCAGTGTTATCCCGAAAGAAATTAAGGAAAAACCCCACAACTTTCAAACGGTACCTGGCAAATTCCTCCAGAAAATACCGGATAAACCACCTATACCTGGATACATCGCAATCAACAACTTTCTGCTTGAGTGGTCCATGTTGTCCCGAAATAATTAACTAAGACTTTTCCAGATGGTGCTACTGAGTTAGTCATGGTTTGGGCCGATAATGGCCGAAACCAATCTAAGTTACTAATTTATGTGTGTGTGTGTGTGTGTGTGTGTGTGTGTGTGTGTGTGTGTGTGTGTGTGTGTGTGTGTGTGTGTGTGTGTGTATTCATATAGATAGATAGATAGATAGATAGATAGATAGATAGATAGATAGATAGATAGATAGATAGATATGAATGTGTGTCATACCATTGCTTTTGTTTGACATAAAGAAACATCTTTAGCAAACGCACGGTACCATTCATGAATGCCGCAAAACAATACGTCAGTGACTTATGTAAAACTCGTACTTAAAGGTGTCTGCATACATTCTCATGGAAAATGCCTGACTAATGTCATTTGTCATGGCAGTGCATCACGATGAAATGTCCGAACCATATAATATGATATAGATCCTGTTTTCATTGTCGTAGTTTTATCTTAATGTCTCGTTACCATTGTTATCGGGAATTATACATGGTCGAGGAAGATATATCACTTTACAGATGAATTATATAAGCTGTATTCAGTTTCATCTCTTTCCCATACATTTACCGCCAATATCAACTTTGTTTTACATCTTATAGCAGCTGATAAAATAAACTACCTGTCAAATACTGAGGTCGATTTAATTGAAGCTTCCTAAGGTTCTTAAAACAAGAAACTGCAGCTGGAAAATTCTAAGGAATCATGTCAGAGCTGCCTGTGCGTTAAGACTATACAGAGTGTTCGTATATTATCCTGACAACTTCCACAATTCAATTCAAGTGTTGACATTGTAAAGATATTTTATGGACATGATGTATAAGATATAAACACAGCTACAAAACTCTTGCTAGAATCAGTGATTCCATGTATCAACAACATTGTAAAACATAACGATGGAACAATGCCATATACGTCCTATAAATTTCACGAGATATGTGACGCATCTATCAACCCGTGGGGTATGGTGGTTGCTGTATTGGGTGTGCTGCCACACCCAATGCCACCAAATTATAAGCATGGGTGTAAGAACTGGAAATCCACTTAGACCCTTGTGGAGCATAGGGCCGGTTTCCCGGTTTCCATGGTGTATGTGTTCCTCCCTAGCTGGACAGGGCGCCAGTCCATCGCAGCTTTTTACTCAAGAAACAAGAAGAAAGAGTGTGAGAAAGAGTACAACAGGGGTCACCACCACCCACTGTCGGAGCCTCGTGGAGCTTTTAGGTGTTTTCGCTCAATAAACACACACAACGCCCGGTCTGGGAATCGAAACCGCGAACCTCCGACCGCGAGTCCGCTGCACTAACCACTGGGCCACTGCGCCTCCACTTGCGCCCTTTTAAAGCCTAGCCAGGCTCATGGGCCCGGTTTCCTGGTTTCAATGGCGTATGTGTCCCCCAGCTGGACGGGACGCCAGTCCATCGCAGCGTCACTCAATTTTTCCAGCTGAGTGGACTGGAGCAACGTGAAATGAAGTGTTTTGCTCAAGAACACAACGCGTCGCCCGGTCCAAGGAATCGAAAGCACCATCTTACGATCATGGTGCTGACACTCTAACCACTAAGCCACGCGACTCCACCGCGTGTAAAAACAGTTTTCCATTAAGGTTTGTGATTAAATTAATAAGGTTAATATTTTCGATGGGTGTGCAGCACACCCGGAATATACGCCCCTGCTATCATCGCACTCGACTCTAACCCACAAAAGAGACCGATAGAATAAGTACTCGGCTTACAAAGAATAAGTCCTGGAGTCGATTCGTTCGACTAAAGGTGAGGTTCCAGCATGGCCACAGTCAAATGACTAAAATAAGTACATATATATAGCCATGTAACGATAAATTTAAATATGGAAGAAATCTAGAAATACGGTATTGATCTCCAAATTTTGATTTTTTGTTTGATTTCTTTATTTGTTTGTTTGTTCTAAAAGATTATTTCCCGAAGACGTGTATGGCAACTTATATGTTTGACTTAAACTTGACGGTCAAATATAGCTTTATAAAGAAATGTTGACAGGAATAAATTACATTGATAATGGATATTAGCGTCAAATCTCTCACTTAAATGTAAAAATTTAAATATATATATATATATATAGACGTAGGAGTGGCTGTGTGGTAAGTAGCTTGCTTACGAACCACATGGTTCCGGGTTCAGTCCCACTGCGTGGCACCTTGGGCAAGTGTCTTCTACTATAGCCTCGGGCCGACCAAAGCCTTCTGAGTGGATTTGGTAGACGGAAACTGAAAGAAGCCCGTCGTATATATGTATATATATATATATATGTATGTGTGTATATGTTGTGTATCTGTGTTTGTCCCCCCAACATCGCTTGACAACCGATGCTGGTGTGCTTAGGTCCCCGTAACTTAGCGGTTCGGCAAAAAGAGACCGATAGAATAAGTACTAGGCTTACAAAGAATAAGTCCTGGGGTCGATTTGATTCGACTAAAGGCGGTGCTCCAGCATGGCCGCAGTCAAATGACTGAAACAAGTAAAAAAAAAGAATATATATATATATATATATATATATATATATATATATACATATATATGTATGTATGTATGTATTATGTCAAGTCGCTCTTATGTGCTACTGGTAACATGTAACTCAGTACAACCTGTTGCATGGTCGGGTCTCGGTGACTAAACCGGCAACCCCACCAAGCTTACTTGGTGAGAAGGGTGACTGTTGGACACCCTGCAGGATAAAATAGAAGACCCGTCAAAGAGCGGAAGAACTCAGAAGTGTCAACGGCCATCCAATAAAGTATGCAAAGTTGTGTGGGTGTATTTTGTGCTGTCTGTGTGTATTCTTCAGTGTATTTTTTCATGAATTTTTTTGAATAATTTTGTGTATTATGTAAATGGTAATTTTTTTTCTATGAATGTATATATTTTTATATTTATATTTATATTTTGCATATATGTATTTACATATTTTTATCTTCTTCAGTGTGTATGATGTTGTGTATTCATTATTGCTAACTTTGTGGTTGTTAATGTGTGTCTGTGTGTGTGTCGGTGTGATTTACATTTTCATAGTTTATGGCTCTCGTAATTGTATTTAAGGTGCCACGCATTGGGATTGAGCCCGGGGCCATGCGATTTGGAAGCAAACTCCTTATCACATAGGTACTTCTGCGGCTTGTATGTAGTCAGAAATGATTGCAATCGTAATAATATTTCTATTTCTGTTTCAACAGATACGTTTAGATGCAACAATGGACGGTGTATAGGTAAACAAGGGCTCTGTGATGGAACTGACAATTGCTGGGACCTTACAGATGAAGTCAGTTGTGGTGAGTGAAATACTCAGACTGGATATTTCTTGTCTTTATATTTCCTTATTTATTTATTTATTTATTTATTTATCAATTTATATATTTATTTATGAGGGTTAAACCAACACCTGATCTACACGCATACATGCTTACATACGCTAGGGATACCTATATGTGTAAATACTTACGCATATTCAAATACATACACGCTTGAAGGATCTTCCATAAGTGTCGACGATGGAAGCTTTCAGGGGTTTTTTTTTCAATCAACTGAACTGCTTCCTCGTTAAAGTAACCAGTAATTAGACAAATTTCAAACAGAACCAGCGAGACACAATATGTAACAACGATGGATCATTGAATTATAACAAGGGTCTTCCATACAGTTTCCATCTACATACATACATACATACATACATATGTGTGTGTATATATATATATATATATATATATATATATATATATATATATATATATATATATATATATATACAGTTCACTCAAGCAGAATCAAGTTCAAATATTATAGCGTTTATTATGACATTTTTTTAATTTTATTTATTTATTCTGGCAAGTATGTCACTATGTATTTTATAGAGTGTGTGTGTGTGTGTGTGTCTGTGCGCGCGCGCGCGTGTGTTTGTTCATTATCTTATTGTCGAAGTTGAGCAGACAGTATTGTAACTAACTTCGTCTATCACAGTAGGCACTCCAATCATATATCAATTCCTGGCTTACGTTTGACACTAATAAACTAATAATTCCAAGTTTTAATTCCTGTTTCATAGAATTTATGTAAGCAAGTCTTACGTTAGTTTTCTGTTGATTATATGCTTAGTAAATAGTTCTCCTCAATGAAATCTAATATTAGTTACGCACATATATATATATATATATATATATATATATGTATATATATATATATATATATATATATATATAAACATTCATATATATACATTTATATGCATATAAAAGTGTGTGTGTGTGTGTGTGCAGAATATACAATATGCAATATATACACAGAGTATGCAAAATATGCTTTCATCAACTGATGTAATGTAATAGGTATGTACTATGGGTATTTTAGTTTGGTTTACCACTGAAACTCCGGTTGGAGCTGCAATTGAAACGTGTGGTGTTGAAGCTGCGTGTCAGACACGGCTACAAATGGTTTCTTCTTGAGGGGATAGATTTAGATTAAAATAAAAAATGAAACAGCAAAACATTTGGCTTCACTCAAAAAAGACATTTTATTTTAGTGAGAGAATATAAACATATAGAGTTTCTTACGGCTGTCTTTTAGAATAGCCAAACATGTAGATCTTGATATTGGGTAAGGATTCCATAAGCCGAATATACCGTCATCAGAGAGATGTAAAAATGAAGAAATATCTCCAGTCGAGGATATTAGCATACTTCAGTCTGTCAAAAATGAAGTAAGGAGTAATATAGGTTTGCATTACGTAGTTCCATGATCAGATAAATAATATTGTTTTAGGAGATAATCCATGGCAAGGAATAGAGAAAATTACCAGTTTCCATTTTTTAATAGAAAGTGAATGGGAGTTGAGTTGGATTATATACTACAGCGTAGAGGAGGAAAGACAGAGAGTTAGATGTCGCAAATCAGATACATACTACTCTGTGTAGTTGGAGTGTGCATATTCATAGACAGATGGATAAATAGGTGAGGAATAGTAGATGGATGTCAGATACTGTCATCATTTAGTTGAACACCAGTGCTGGCCAGAATTCTAAGGAGGCAAGAGTGGAAAGGGGTTTGAAGGATAATAAAGTGTTTGTAAAAGATAATGAAGGTCTTGAACTACAGAGGGTATGATGCTACTAGAAGTGGAGGTAGTTTTAGGGATCTCCTAGTTATAGTAGTGATATAAAAAGATGCCCATAACATTAATTAAAATCTAAAGATCGGTAATGTTAATGAAGTTGTATGCACGTTGCGAATCGATGAATAAAAATAAAATTCAAAGGTGACTCACAAGTCAAAATTGAGTAAAAGACATTTATTTACGTTAAATATAGCGAAATTATAAAGCCCAGAGGTGAAGAAAAACTAGTGATAATGGACAATGGAAGCTAGATGTCATGAATAAATTAGTGAAAAGATCTAGAAAGTTAAACTAATATATATATACATATGGCTGTGTAGTAAGAAGTTTGCTTCCCAACCACATGGTTCCGGGTCTAGTCAATGGTGTCTGGATATCTGAAGTAATTATACCTCTTTATTGCTGAAAAAATAAGATTGACGTGACGCCGTTCGAAGGTATTTTCAAGGTGTTTGTTAATGAGGTTATTGCAGGTGTGATGTGAGATATTATGAGTCACATGTGTTACTCCTTGTAGGAGAAAAGTTAAGTAGGAATGAAGGTTGGTACCAATGGCGTAGGAAATTGTGTTGCTGGAGTTGACGTCGAGTCATTGATGTGTAGAAGGAAAACTTTGAGAGCCAAAACTGAATTCCTAGGAACCACCAGACTTGGTAGAGCGTGTGTGTCAAAAACAAAAAGACTCCATCAGCACATGCCCTGATCTTACAATCCAACAGGAAGAGGCCGATTCAAGAGACAAGAAATAAAAGAGCCTAGAGGTGGGCGATTTCGCTATAAAATTTGTTTGCTGGGCACGGCCGAAACCATTTTTTCACTAAATTTCTCAAATACGTCCATTAGTGAGTGACACACGAGAGGTCTTCAGTATCTCTACCTTTACGAAAACCGTACTGCAGCGCATGTTCAAAGATCAGCGTTAGCCCTGTACAAAGATGAGGACTGGGTAGACATTTTTGGCGCATTATTTGTGGATAATGAAAGAGTCATTAGCAGAATGGTGGATTTGTTGGTTTGAAGATTTTTTTTAATGATTCTGTAACCTCTTCTCTTCCAGAAAAGGTATCAACCATGAATTTTACATTATTAATCATTTCTTTCTTTCCATTTTAGACCAACAATGTCAGTATTATGAATCAGGATTAAACGGATTAATTAAGACTAAAAACTTCCCGAATGATTACGACAATGACACTTTCTGTATGTGGAGAATAGAAGCAGATGTAGGCAATTTCGTCAAGTTGACGGTAAGATTATTTTAATATTATACATCACACATATCAAGTTGAGGTTAGCTCTACCTTACAGCTGTCTAAAGTCATTTAAAACAAATAACGACCAAATACCAAATTAAAACTGTTTTGAACCCGAACAAGACAAAAAGGAATGCAAATTATTAGAATTGTTTTTTTTTTTTTATTAAGTTGTTGTTGGTGTAGAATTTAGGTGCATGGGAAGATACTGTCAACTTAAAAGACTTAACAATAACCTGAAGAGAGAAACAGTTGAATCCGAGAAAACATGTTAGGTCTTTGTGGGGATGCGTCAAGTACGCAAGGCGTACTTAATATGTATGTGTGACTATGTGAAAGGAAGTTTGCTTCCCAACCACATGGTTCCGAGTTCAGTCCCATTTCATAGCACCTTGGACAAGTGTCTTCTGCTATGGTCTCCGACCGAGTAAAGCCCTTGTGAGTGGATTTAGTAGACGAAAATTGAAATCCCGTTGTGTATGTGTGTGTGTGTGTGTGTGTATGTTTGGGAATATTTGTGTGTGTGTATGTACATCTTTGTTTTCTGTGTTTGTTTTCCACTACTGCTTGAGAACAGGAGTTGCTGCGTTTACGTCCACGTAATTTAGCAGTTCGGCAAGAGGCCGATAGAAGAAGTATCAAATTTAAAAACACAATAAGTCCTGGGGTCGATTCATTCGACTAAAAATTCAAGGCGTTGCCCCAGCATGGGCGCAGTGTAATGAGGGAAATATGCAAAAGATAAAAGATAAAGCGCTCTTAGAATACATAATTTTGAAATTATGAAGATGTCTAACGTGCTGAGGAACCCTCAGATAAAGAGCTCTGTCCAAAAACATTACACTTTACCTCTTAATCATGAAAAAGAAATTTATTCTACCTTTAAAACAAATTATAACCTGAAAGGCCTTGGTAAAATAGATAGGGATTGAAGGACCTTGATATGATACCCTAAATGAGGATATCGTCTGAACCCATCGGTACTTATTCCCCAAATTCAATAAAATAGATCGTAAACCATCATAAATAATAACGATTGCGAAGAATGGGATTATAATGAATAAGGCCAGAGAAAACTATATCTGATTTACGGACATATATTTTTTTGTTTCTCTTAGCACTTTGATTATTAAGTCGCTTGATATCGCCTCTGATTTTCTGATACAATTTTGATACAAACTCCCAGTTGAAAAATGATGTTATAAAAAGCATCCATCAAAATTTCATGCTAATTTATAATCTAAACATCAGTTCAATAATGGTGACGTTATTTTTACTAAATCCTTTATTATTTTCGAAATTAATTGACAAAAGCGAAGCATTCATCAGAAATAGACTAAGAAAAGGTCTAAACCTGCTTTATTTTCCTATTATGTATTTTTCTTTACTTTATCTTCTATTTACTTAATCATTTGTTGATTTATTTTTACAGTTTAACGAATTTCTTACTGAAAATTGTACAGATGTTGTTGAAATATTCGTTGGAGGTGATAGCGAAACAGATTCCATTCTGTTAGCTAAACTCTCAGGAAACATGCCTACAAATACTGAATATTTAAGCTACAACAACAAAATGCTTCTCAAATTCACAAGTGACTTCGAAAACACAATGAAAGGGTTTTCTGCTAATTGGATTGCTGGTAAAGTATTTGGTCTAACTATACTGAATCTCTTGAAATCGTATTCATAAGTTTTGATACATACCATCATCAGTAACATCATCATTGTCACCTTTCTCCTTACTATAATTCGTTTCAAATGTTGGCACAAGACTAACACGTTAGTGGGGTAGGAATAAGTTGATTACATCGTTCCCAGTGTTCAATTGGAACTTATTTTATTGATCCGGTAAGGATTAAAAGCAAAGTCAACCTGGCTGGAATTTGAACTCAGAACGTAAAGATGAGGGAAACACCTCTAAGCTTTTTCCCCCGACTTGCTAACGATTCTGCCAGTTCGCCGCTTTTCTCGATACTTTTATGCCTTTTATGCCTTAAATAAGCGAGCTAGTAGAGTTATTTCTTTCTGTTATTTACATTCTGTGATCAAATACCACCTAGGTCGATTTTGCTTTCCATTCCCTTCGGGATCGATAAAATTAAGTACCAACCAAGTAACTCCTTTCCCCAAAAATTGAGGTACAAGGCGAAAATCATTCGCCCTGTACCTGTCAGAATCAATTATTATAATGCCTTAGTGATGTCTACCGATTCTCGGCGTAATCAGTAGACGTCAGACGAAATTTTGACATCGAAACGGTGGTTGTTTGTTTATTTAAACAATATACATATTACAGTGAGTTTTGTTTTCTTCTGATCTTTTATTTTAATTTTTAGTTCCCACTGGCTACTCACACTCTATGTTAACGGCCACTGAAAATGAACAAATACTCAGCTTCAATGATAATAAGAATCTTCTACATAACACATGGACAATAACAACAAAACATAGAAGAGAAATAGTCAGCCTAATAGTGAGTTATGTACCTTATTTTTCTTACCCAGTTTGCACGAAATTTTCTGGAGTACAATTTCGTTGGGAATATTGCTTGCAAATTTGTGCCTTTATATCTACTTTCTACTTTTCCTGATCGTTCTCAAAACACAACCATGTTAGTTTTTTTTTTATTTTCCTTTTATATTTCATTGTTTTTATTTACTTTGCTTTCTGTTTTTTTACTCGGTAAATAATAAAGTTTCACATATCTAACATGGTGGCTTGAAAAAAATTCGAATCGCTGAGATTATATCAACAATTAGAAAACGAAACCACCTTCAAGGGATGTTTAGAATTAAAAAAAACCACAGGCAAGGGAAATTATTCCAGCTATGTCAAACAAGCGGAATTTATGGAAAACAAAATCTATGCAAATAGCAACGGACCCGTTGTTTAAAACAAACTGATGAAAACAACAGAGATGTTTCGATGTACGATGATCTTTCCCTTTACTAGTTCAGTTTCATAAGCTTGTTTGTATATCATACAAGATACGGCTAACGTATTAGTATCAACATTTCCTCAATAGTACTTTCATCCCATTCCATTTTATTCGATTTCCTCATAGAAGCTTGTTCACCCCAGCAATTTATCGTTTCTCGTAGGTGAAAGCCTGAGAAAACTGAAAAAACGAAAAAAAGCGCAAAAACTGTCTGGCATAATATAATCAAAATGGCTTTCGACTTTGTGAATTTTCCAACACTATACTGAAGAAATAAGGATTATTTGGTCACAAAATATTTTGTATTTTCATTAATAAATTTGTTGGGGTGGAGTCGGAAATTTCGCTAACATTTGAAGGTGGGACCTGTTTCTGTTTATTTGAGAAATAGAAGGTAGTAACATTAGTTATGTAACATTAGTTAGAATAATAGGACATTAGTTAGAATAATAGGACTGAGGGGAAAACAGCATAGAGAAGATTCTGCATACCAAACTTCACTGACCTGTGATTATCCTTGTAATTAGTCGACAAAATCTCCCTCAAGTTATTTCCCTTTTATGTTTGTCTCTGTTAATTTTCATTAATCCCAACAGCATTTCACTTTCTTCATTTCTCGTTTGATGCTATATTCTCTATAATTATCAAATATACTGTTGTGTGGATTCAAATTGCTTTTATATTGTCACAGAAACAAGGCATGGTACTTCACGACAAAGACGAAGTTATTGTGTATGACGGAGATAGTGTCGAATCTCCTATTATTGGTCAATATAAACTCACTGACTTTGGCACTGATGGACCTGATATAATCATGTCGACTGGACCAAAACTTCACATCCTTTTAAAAACACGGGGAATTGACTCAAAAGTCAACGTAAAGTTTTTATACAAACAAGGTAAGACCCAGTACCTAAATATTTCTCTCTTTTACTCTTTCACTTGTTTCAGTCATTTGACTGCGGCCATGCTGGAGCACTGCCTTTAGTCGAACAAATCGACCCCAGGACTTATTCTTTGTAAGCCTAGTACTTATTCTATCTGTCTCTTTCGCCGAACCGCTAAGTTACGGGGACGTAAACACACCAGCATCGGTTGTCAAGCGATGGTGGAGCGGACAAACACAGACGCACAAACACACATACATATATATACATATATACGACGGGCTTCTTTCAGTTTCCGTCTACCAAATCCACTCACAAGGCTTTGGTCGGCTCGAGGCTATAGTAGAAGACACTTTCCCAAGGTGCCACGCAGTGGAACTGAACGCTGTGCCATGTAGTTGGTTGGCAAGCTACTTACCACACAGCCACTCCTGCGCCTATATATATCTATATATGTATGCGTGTGTGTATGTTTATTTGGGTGTGAGTGTGTATTAATGTTTGTTGTTTATATGCAAATTTGTATATAAAAACAGTCGAGTGTTACATTTATCGATGTAAGCCTGATGACGAAGTCACAGTCAACTTGTTTTATCTCTCTTTCTCCCTCTCTCACGCTATGCATATATATACACGCGCGCGCGCATGTGTTTGTGTGTGTAGACACATGGCTTAGTAGTTAGGGTGTTGGACTCATGATCGTAAGGGTGTAGTTTCGGTTCTTGCGCCAGGCCACGTGTTGTGTTCTTGTGTAAAACACTTCATTTCACGTTCCTTCAGTTCAATCAGCTGCCAAAATAGAGTAATGCCAAAATGCCAAAATGCAACGGATCTGACGTTAACAGAACCGAGACCCCTGAGATCCTAGAAACATCACTGACGATGCATCCCAAAATAACCGCAAGATGTATCTTGAAACTAAATTAAATCACGCGCGCGCACACGCACACACACACACACACACACACACACAAACGCTCGTAAGGAACTTGAAGAATGAATAATCAACATCGGTTAGACAGACAGACGTTTGTTTTTAAACGAATTAATATTACCTTACTGAAATTCAAAATTACATAGCTGACAGTAATAAACCTTTATTCAACCATAATCAAAAACGCAAATAAAATGACACTCAACTATCCAGGCCTCTTCATAATACATACATACATACATACATACATACATACATAAAGATAGAGAATCTCAAGATTTTATGACAACATGAGTAATTTTCTAAAGCACATTATTACCTCCGCCTTAGCGAAGGCGGAAGTATTGTTTTCAGTCGCGCTTGTTTGTTTGTCCGTGGGCAAGATATCTCAAGAACCGCTTGATGGATTCGGATGAAACTTTCAGGAATGTTTGGCCGCATGACTGGCACGAACTGATTAGATTTTAGGATCGATCTGGTACTGGACAAGGATTTTGGATTATTTTTCCGGATTTTTACTTAATTTTTGAGAGCAATCTGGTTCATTTTTAGTATTCTTATTTGTGAGAGCAATCAAGTTTATTTCAGACATTCTCATTTTAAAAATCATCTCCGGCTAATCGTTGAGAATACATTGGTGTTGCCTTGTCTAAGTGCTCTTGTTTACATTTCGCTTCTAATCTGAGTTTACAATTGAACAATTACGACATGTCAATGGCTACTCCTCTTGTGATGCTGATTAATTGGCACTACAATTCAAACATTTGACCAATAAAGCTTTCTAAATGTTCATTAGAATTACCAGAATCAGACCATCTTGATGCCCGAAAACTTTTAATTTCAAGTATTCTAACGATAATTATGTGTTTTTGTAATCTTTTAAATACATTTTCTACTTACCTGAGAATCCCTTTTGTTATTTCTTTGATGCGTTGAAGTCAAATATAAAATAGACATTTTATTTATACGATAGGTGTTAACTGCGTCAACTAATTTTATTCATCATTAATGTGTTTTTTTTTTCGTTCTAGGCTGCAACACCATAACTAATAATGCTTTATCTGGTGAAATCGTATCTCCTGGCTTTTATGCAGGTATAAACTTTCCTAACTCAGTTTCTTGTCAATGGACCATCGCTTCCGAAGCGTCAAGAGGTCTCATCCTCAAATTTATATATAAGTCAGACGATGACACATTACTTGTAAGTAACTATATATTTCTTGTCAGTCATATACTACAAAATATAACATTAAATGCTTAAAATATGTAAGCGGAATTATTGCTGTAAATCCGATAATAATTTCTCGGATCATTAATCTCGTCCATATCTGCATTACATTTTGAACGGATTCATTTCCTATTCTCATAACCAAGCTTTTCCTGAATGTGAACTCATTGAATAATTCAATAATTTGCCGTTTTTGGTCTGGTTCTTTCTGCTTTTAGCTCAAATCCAACCAGGGCCAATTTTACTTTTCATTCTTTCCGGTTTCGATAAATAATTGGTCCAGTATTGAGATCGATTCTTATGAATGTGTGTGCGTATGTGCGTGTGTGTGCATGCGCATGCATGTGTATGCATGTGTGTGTGTACGCATGTGTGTGTGTGTGTGTGTGTGCGCCCGCACATGTTCGTTCATATATGCGGCGGAGGACGTGCGCGACATGGACGCAAAACCAGAGGGGCGCGTCCACACACCCGCATTTACAACTATGTACTTGCACATACCGCTTCTTCCTACTTCCCCTCCAACAACCCGACCGGTTTCCTGTCCACCACGCGGTCGATTTCCTGCTCACCATGCAGTATTTTCCAACTAATTGTTGTCGTTGGTATTACCGATATACCAACATCAAACCACGACACCGTATGACCTTCCTCGAACAATTGCAGCTCACCTTATGGTAGTAACAATTAACTTCTTTCATTCAAATTCAAAATAACTGAAGACTAGCATCACGCTTGAAACTCGGAGTACCAACGAATTTGAATCAAACTGTTTTGAGCTATATATATATATATATATATATATATATATATATATATATATATATATATATATATATATATATATCAAGTCATCCCTGATATATATATATGTATATTTCGATAGAAGATCCATTTTTCGTCACCAGTCACAAGTCTATCCAAAAAGGGTGAAATGAGTTCGCGAGAATGGAGAGAAGAGCAGATGTTAACTCAGGATTTGCAGTTGCCTTCGGACAATTCATTATCAACTGATAATGCAGTATTTTCTTCAAGTAATGCCTCAAAACGCTTATCATCAAACTCATCTTCATGTTCAAGGCTGAAATCTCCACTTCTGAATTTTGCAAACCATCTTCTGAAAGTTCTTTCATTCAAACATTCTTTCCCATAAACTGAGTGTATGTTTCGAGTCACCTCGGCTGCAGAGTTTCCTTTTTTGTACTCATAAAGCATTATGTACCTCAAAAATGCTCTTTGGATACTTCTATTTCAGAAAGGATTTTAATGAAAGAAATTTTAATTCTATTATTCTGTAAAATAATATTTAATTAGTTTAAATGTACACAAATGCATAAAAATAATTTCTAATTCCATTAGACATTCTAAAATACTATTAAATTATATATATATATATATATATATGACTGAACACTATTCAATTTTTTTTCTCCGTGTTTTTCTCCTTGTCTCCGTATTCTTTCTGTTGAAGAGCGTAGCTCGAAACGTCAAAGACTTTCCGTATTCCCGAGCGTCATACTAATATATACTTTTGTTATTTACACCACCTGTCCTCGTCTGTTGTTATTTTTTGTATATTCTCCTATATATATATATATCAGGTCATCCCATAAATTTTGTCCGATTTTACCTTTTTTTTTAAATTGAATGAAATTTAATAGTATTTTAGAATGTCTAATGGAATCAAAAATTATTTTTATACATTTGTGTATGTATATATATATATATATATATATATATATATTAAATCTCTGAACGAGGTATTAACAGTAACTGCACGACAAGGTGAAGTATATTTGCCACTTAAATGTGGCTGACCCCTAAGGGTGGATGTTACTGTTGCTTTTAGCCCCCAGGAGAACATCTCCTCCAGCTGGCTATTGACACACATCTGTGTCCTGTCTATATTTGCAAAGGGAAGTCATCCTTCCCATCTTGATCTGCGATACGTACGGACTCGAGTTTCTGGGTATTTTCCCTTCCTCAGCGTACGACAATCGCCGACCTTCGATGCGAAAGATATATACATATATATATATATATATATATATATATATATATATATATATATATATATATATATATATATATATATATACACAACCGAGGGGGCCAACGAATGTCAGCAAACCTGGAAATGAAGTTGTCACCAAAGAGAGGGTGAAGAACGTCTGCTGATGCTCTGACTTTGAAGGCCGTCGCCCCATCCTGCTGAAACCACACACGTCGAATAAGCATACGTTTTCATCGTAATTTAGGCACAAGGAAGTTGTTTATCATCTAGATGTAACGCTCGGAGTTCACAAAATCAGCATTTCCATTATTGTCTGTATCGAATTCTGTATCAAAGCTTGTCTGACGCGTTCCACATTTTCCGAGGTTCGTACCGGTGTCAGTTTATTTATGTCCTTTTAACTTATGGTTCGGCAAAAGAGACCAATAGATCAAGTACCAGACTATAAAAATAAGTACCGGGGCCAATTTACTCTATAAAATACCTTTCAAGACACTATCCCAACACGGTCGCCGTCCAATAACTGAAACGTGTAAAAGAATAAGTAAAACATGTGTGCGTGTGTGTGAGTGTGCGTACGTGCGTGCTTCCATATATGTATGTTTCTATAAAGAACAAATAAAATATTTTCTACTTTTGCAACTTTCCCCACTTTCAGGTGAAATATAATAACGGCAGTCAAATCGTGGAAGTAAATGCAGTCAATGTAGCAGATATAGAGGTACCTGATGGACAGGTAAACGTCTCCTTCACTACCAACAGCATCAAGAATAAAAAAGGCTTTAAAGCTAAATATTCAGTGGGTAAGGAATAACATTATAACCCGATTTAGCATTATATTGTAATTTTCAGACACACATATGTATGTATACATGTATGTGTGTATGTATGTATGTATATATGTATGTGTGTATGTATGTATGTATGTATATATGTATGAGTGCATGTATGTATGTATGTATGAGTGTATGTATGTATGTATGTATGTATGTATGTATGTATGTATGTATGAGTGTATGTATGTATGTATGTATATATGAGTGTATGTATGTATGTGTGTATGTATGTATGCGTGTATGTATGTATGTGTGTATGTATGTATGTATGTATGAATGTATGTATATATATATGCATGTATGTATGTATGTATGCATGCATGTATGTATATATGTATGTATATATGTATGTATGAGTGTATGTATGTATGCATGTATGTATGTATGAGTGTATGTACGTATATATGTATGTATGTATGAGTGTATGTATGTATGCCATTATTCAATTTTATTTCAAGATTTCTTTGCCAATAAAGAAAGAGCCGGTTTCTAACCTAGATCCAAGGTTCCTTCATTGGAATTTCTATAACACCAACAGGGTATTTTTGTATGTATGTATGTATGTATGCATGCAGATGTATCTATGTGCAGATTTGCATGTTTTGTTTTATGCATGTATTCTCATGCATATAGCTGCATGTCTAGACATGCTCATATATATCTAAATGATAAAACTTCTGGAAAGTTTTACAGGTTTTTACAGTTCAAGTGATGGACTGGATCTGTGGTCTTCACATCAGCTTTCTCCTTTCTGGTTTTGAGATGTCTAATTTCTCAAGATTGTTATTTAGGCAGTATGTATGCATGTATGTATGTATGTATGTATGTATTTATGTATGTATGTATGTGTGTACGTGAGCAAGAGCGCGTCTATATAAGTGTATATTGCATAGGATCATATACATGAACATATATATATATGCATATATATAAATACATTTTAACAGAAATTGTTTCGAGTAAATTTATATGCAGTCTGAGACATGTGGATGATCACCTACCTATGTCCATACTTTCATGTGAGTACTCATTCTACGAGTACACATTTATATTAACATAAATTTTATATCGGATAAATACCTGCGTATAACACACGTATATCATACTCTCACACGCACGTGCACACGCACAGATGCACACAAACATGCATATATATACACATACGTATATACACACAAACGTTCACACATATATATAAATGTATCTATACACAAACATATATATATATATACATATATACACATATACGTATGTATATACATACATACGTGTCTGTGTGTGCGTATGTGTTTGTGAGCATAGGATTAGAAGCGTATAACCATTCATGTATCCAAGCATATGAGTACATTTAGTACGGGAAAAGAGAAATGTGAAGAAGTTTATGTCGTTGGAAGAGAGAGAGAGGTGGGGGAAGAAAGAAATAAACAAACAAACAAATAAAGGAACAAATAAACAAGGTGCTGCCGAGTATAGATATATGATACCTTTTATAGTCAATCCACCAAGTATTATGTCTTTTCATTCATAACCAGTATCACACAAAATATTAAATTCTGTTCTGTTTCACTGGCATATTTTTTTTCATTGGACACTTCTTTGGTTATTCTTTTTTCGCTTTATCTTTCTACGGTTTTTCACTCGCGCGTTTCGCTTGTCTCCTTGTACTTTCCTCTTTCTTGCTTCACCTTTATATTTGAGTGATTCTTATCTACTTATATTTTGATCTACGCACAACAAATTGCTGAATTGCTGTTACTCGCTGGCTGCCCAAATCAACTATATGTATGTATGTACATATGCATGTATGCACGTATATGTATGTATATATGTATCTATATTTATATATGCATGTATGTATTGTTATGTATGTATAAAGAACATTTTTTCCATTTCAGATTGTCCTGCCTTGCATCTGAACCAGTTCACAACTGCTCAGCCACCCTTAAATATATGGCATCAAGATTCTCAAGTAACCATTAGCTGTGTTAATGGCTATGGGTTCCGGGATGAAAAATTTGTGGGAAATAACTCTATCTTGCTTGAGTGTCAAGAAGGTGGGAAATGGAGTGTCCAAAAAATCCCAAAATGTTTGAGTAAGTATTAATTCTATGAGTGTGTTGGATTTTATTGTATTTTTTATTTTTATTTATTGTTTTAATCAAACTGGTGGGAAAAGCCCCAACAAAAGAAAAGGTTTCTTATAGACTCAGACATAGCTATGGAGTAAAGTTGATAACTTCACAGTATTTGGCTCTGAGTCTCTCAATCTTTCTCTCCCTCTTTTCCCTCTCTCTCTCTCTCATTCTCTATCTATTTGTTTATTTATACAGACATAGGGTAAAAATTAATAATTAATTGATAATTTGTAATTTTACCAAGTAGGTCGGTGTGTTAAAAACCATTATCGGTAAATATATAAACACAATTTAAAATTTAGGGTTCAGCAAGTATTGCTTCACCACACACCGAAAATTAGAAATAGCAGCCAAAACGGCTATTTTGCAGTTTTGGCTGCTATTTCTAATTTTCGGTGTGTGGTGAAGCAATATTTGTTTATCTATTTAACTATCTGTCTCTCCCACTGGCTCTCCGCTGCTCCTCTTTCTCTAGTTCATATTAACTATTTAACGTACTATTAAAATTTATATATCATTACTTTTGTTTCTAATTTTAGAAAACTATTGTGGACCAGCGAAATACATTAAGAATGGTTTTGTTTTCAACGCTACTGGTGCAATGGTTGGAGATACAGTGACGTATTCTTGTTACCCTGGTTATGTTATCAGTGAAAATAAAACCATTATGTGTACTTCCAATGGAACCTGGGAGACTTCACCGTCTTGCATTTGTAAGTTCCAGAAAAATTTGTTTCGAGTATCACCAGCTTTTTTTTTCCTACAGTACCAACGTTTGCCTTATTTTGACTATGATTCTTTTGAATTGGCAAATATGCTTAGATATCTAGTTTCTCTTTATTCTTGTTTCTATATACACGATGTTGGGGCTAAACTTGATAGGTCTCGTAAAAGGAAAACGAAATACGATATCTCATCCAGGAATAAAAGTATTCTGAAAAATATAAAAAATATCAATTGGATTATGGCTGGGAGAGAGATAACAGTTTACTCAAAATATTCTCCCTCAGCTCCTACCATGGCTTCAAGGCAGCTCCGGAAATTGGGGCGTGCTTTCTTCACTGTGTCTTTGGGAAGATCATTAAACACCTCCTTCATTTTGGCCACCAGCTCGGCCTTACTGACTCAGGTAGAGCGGTTGGTGTATTTCTCATCTGCGCTGCACATATAATGATCCATTGGATAATAACCGGTTGGGTTAGGAGGTCAGAAATTGTCTGGTGAAGTTGTAAAAAATTCTCCATCAATCACTTCTGACTCATTCTGGAGGTATAGCAACAACCGAATCCTGCTGCTACACACATGGCCCTCCGGCAGCTTCTCTCTGCAGCCAGATTTTGATCACAGTCTCCAGCAGCTTAACATAGTGTCTGAATTGAGCCTAAGGCCCTGTTCAAAGATGTGAGGATTAACTCCGGCGTGCAGAAGCAGTCAGAACGCCTGCCGTGTTTGTCACATCTTTTTAGTCTCCGGAGCAGCTGTCCATCTCACAACCTTTACAGTGTTCACAGAGCCCCGGGAGATTCTATGCGGTATCCAAGGGGTCGATAAAAACATAAAATTTTCCGACTATAACCATATATGATTTAATTTTTATTGTTCTTTATCAGTTTTGTTAAGTATTCTTATTAAATTTCTTTACATATTTCTTATTAAAAAGTGATAAAGAGCGAAGGAATTATGCTTTCAAATCAAGATTTTTTTATTCATAATACTTTTTTATATTCTTATAAAAATGTCCATAATGGGATTCCATATGATATCAACGATTCAATGATGGGGCCAGTGATATAAGAATTTTGCCGTCACTTCGTTTGGACAATGTGTTAGCAATTTCCTCGCCTTAATATTAACTAATCAGAAATGCGGCGAGCTGGCAGAGTCGTTAGCACGCCGAGGAAAAGTTCCTGGCGGCATTTCGTCCGTCTTTACGTTGTGAGTTCAAATTCCGCCTAGGTCAACTTTGCCTTTCATCCTTTCGAGTTCGATAAAATAAGTACCGTGTAGTCGCCTTAACTCCTGCCCCGAAATTGCTGGCCTTGTGCCAAAACCTAAAACCAATGTTAACTAAGCAGCAAAGTCGACGAGCTGGCAGGATTGTTAGCTCACCGAGAAAAATTCTCAACAGTATTTCTTTCGATTTGCGTCGTCAGTTCAGATACCACCAGGGTCGAATCTATCTATCATACTTTCGTGGTCGATAAAATAAGTACCAGTTAACCACTGGAGTCAATGTGTACGTATAGATACAATTTACTGTCCCGAGTAATTAGAGTGCTACTTTAGCTTTATATAAGACGGTGAGCCGACCGAATCGTTAGCACGCCGGACTAATACTTAGCAGCATTTCTTCCGGCCTTACGTTCTGAGCTCAAATTTTGTAAACGATTAACGTTTACAAAGATATTCGTTTTTATTTTTTGTTCTTTAATTGTCTACGCAAATTATTTCAGCAAGTGGTTGTAGCGATCGGTCTAACATCACCAATGGTCAAGTCGTGATTGAAAACGGCAATGGAACCACAGTGGGAAGCGTATTGAGATATAGCTGTGATCCTGGCTATCATATCGAAGGAAATCCACTTCAGTTGTGCTTGAAATCAACATTTTGGACCGACGAAGAACCAACTTGCAACAGTAAGGCTGTTTTTCACAACCGATTTTCTTCATTCAGTTTCTCCTTCTAAATTTTGTGGCTATTTTCAGATATTTTTTCTTCTTCTAAAGAAGAGTAAGTACGCGAAAGTTTAGATCTGTTCACATCCCATAGCAACTCACTTCGTTCAACATTTTTCTAAACTTCCTATGGATTAATTATGGCCGCTCTACAATTATTTATCTTTTAATTTTTACTTGTTTCAGTTATTTGACTGCCGCTTTGCTGGGACACCACCTTGAAGGGTTTTACTCGAACAAATCGACTGCAGGACTTGCATTTAATAGGGCCTAGTACTTATCCTGTCAAGTGAAGCAGGGTGGACAAACAAAAACGCAATGACAAAATCACACACTCATATACACACACAAATACGTACGCGCGCACGCACACACACACACACACACACACACACACACACACACACACACATATATATATATATATATATATATATATATATATATAGCAATGTTAATTCTCTAAATGAAGTATTAACAGTAACTGCACGATAAAGTGTAGTATATTGCCACTTAAGTGTGGCTGACCCCTAGGGGTGGATGTTACTGTTGCTTTTAGCCCCAGGAGGACATCTCCTCCAGCTGGCTTATCGACACACTACTGTCCTGATAACTTCCCTTGGCAAACAGGACACAGTAGTGTGTCGATAAGCCAGCTGGAGGAGATGTCCTCCTGGGGCTAAAAGCAACAGTAACATCCACCCCTAGGGGTCAGCCACACTTAAGTGGCAATATACTACACTTTATATATATATATATATATATATATATATATTAATGTGTATTAGTAATTAAGTATTACGTATGTACCTAGTAGTTAGTCGAGAAAGCACGTTCGCTGCCTATGGCAACCTGACGACATATACGCTATTTACAAAAGTGTCGCTGGATCAACCTCAGGAATTCCTTAAAGGTCGTTGAGTATAAAACAAATGATAGAGACAGAGAATGGAATATACGAGAAACTTTATTACTCACAACGATCCTGCATCGACCCATCCTGTATCGATCCCTCGATGATGCACCACAATCAGTTGCACAGTATCCCACTTGCAAGGGATTGATGCACGGTGGGTCGGAATGATTGTTGTGAGCAATAAACTTTCTCGTATATTCCATATTCCGTCTGTATTGTGTATATATATATATATATATATATATATATATATATATATATATATATATATATATATATATATATATATATACATATATATGTATGATATATATATACTTATTTATATATATATATATATATATATATATATATATATATATATATAAATAAGTATATATATATCATACATATATATGTATATATATATATATATATATATATATATATATATATGCATATATATATATGATATATATATATACTTATTTATATATATATATATGTATATATATATATATATATACATATACGTATATATACATATATATATGCATATATATACATATATATATTTACATATATATATACATATATATACATATACATATATATATACATATATATTATATATACATATATATATATATATATATATATATATATATATATATATACATACATATATATACTCGAAAATGGACGCGTGGCGTTTAATTAAATAACAATATAAATAATATATATGTGTATATACATATATATATATATATATATATATATATATATATATATATATATATATATATATACACATACATATACATGCATATACGGGTACAGAACGTCAGCAACTGTGTAAATAACATGAAATATGAAAACAAACGAGTTAAATACACAAAGAACGGGAGAGAAAAAATGAAAAACAGGACAAGTTACTGTCTACTCTTCATTTCGAGCATCCAACGACAATTGCTCCCATAAATTCTAAAATAAAATTTATGATTTATGAGAAGCTTCCACACAATTTCCGTCCAGCAAATTTCCCTCATAAAACATTGGTTGTCCCCCGGACTGTAGTAGAAGACGTTTGCCGAAGATATCACGTAGTGCGATTGAACCCAAAACCACACAGCCAAACCGGCACCTGTACATTTTACATTTTGATTTCGATAATTAATTAAACCGTTTATAATTTATGAATATTGTCGTTATTTTTGTTATATTTCATTTTTTTTTGTTTTGTCTTTTTCAGAATTTAATTGCACGATTATAGGCCTCTCTGATAAAATACCAGAAGTAAACATTACACAGATCGAAGATGTACCATACAATGAGACTATCAACATTAGTTGTAATGAAGGATATAACCTAACAGGACCTTATACAATTCGGTGTACTGAAAATCAAACTTTTAGTTTATCGTCGTGTCAAGGTAATACTAATGTATATATAATTCGAGAGAGAGAAAGAGTGTGTGTGTGTGTATGTGTGTGTGTGTGTGTCTGTGTGTGTGTGCGTGTGTGTGTGTGTGCATGAGTCTGTTTATGAGGGTATGAGTTATCTATGATGCATACACATTATGTATGAATGTATGTATGTATGTATGCATGTATAGATAAATAGATAGATAGATAGATAGATAGATATAATAGTTATATATATATATATGTGTGTGTGTGTGTGTGTGTGTGTGTGTGTGTGTATGTATGTATATATATATATATATATATATATATATATATATATATATATATATATATATATATATACATATATATATATATACATACATATAAGAGGGCTGACCACTAAGTGGACATCCTTTTGCTAGAAGAAGACCACCTACGGTCTGACCACTAAGAAAAGATTGTTCTCAAGAAAATTCAGCAAACACCGGAACGTAAGCGAGCAAAACAAGTGAAAAGAAACAAAATATAAAGAATTAATCATAGACCGGTTTCGTTGGGAACCGCTTACGTAATTGTCTGCAACTCTTCAGTATGATCGTCCTTTGCAATATAAACTGCAGAACTATACACGAGACGTCCGCATGAGATTGAACATGTATATAGTTCTACCAATTACATTCGGGGTTATATTTCAAAAGTCTTCGTTTTGGTGCGCCAAATACCAGAAATAATTCTGCAGAAAATAATTCTCTGCAGTGAATTTTGCCGGTTAGAGAACATAGTTATTTAAATTTAAATAATAAGGGTGAAAAATTGAATATTAATTTGATTAATATCAATTTAAAACCAATGGCCTAGCAGACTGAAAAATCTGAAGATTCAGAAAAATTGTATTACATACATATAAGAGGGATGACCACTAAGTGGACATCCCCTTTGCTAGAATTCGTCATCCCTCTTATAGTGGTCATCCCTCTTATATGTATGTAATATAATTTTTCTGAATCTTCAGATTTTTCAGTTTGCTAAGCCACTGGTTTTAAATTGATATTAATCAAATTAATATTCAATCTTTCACCCTTATTATTGAAATTTATATATATATACATGTATACAAATGTGTATGCATATATGTACACGTATACATATGTATATACATAAATATACACATATATATACATATATGTACATATACACACATGACATATTTCAACTGCTAAAAGGCAAATGCACTGCAGTTACCGTAAAAAGGGTGAAAACACCCGGTTTGTTCAGTGTTGCCATCTATCAAGAATCCCAGACATCGAAGTTTCGAGTTTATTGACTCTTCTCAATGGTATGTACTTAAGAGAGGTAACTCTGGACAAACTTATAAAGCAATAGATTAATGTAAAATTCAGTCAACGTTGTTGACTGATTTGCGCTTCATAGGTTTATACAGAGTTGTCACTCTTAGGTAGACTCTATTAACGAGAGTCAATAAACTCGAAACATCGTAATCTGAGATTCCTGATAGATATACATATATATATATGTGTGTGTGTGTGTATATATATGTGTGTATATATATATATGTATATATATATATGTATATATATATATATATATATATATATATATATATATATATATATATATATATATATATATATATATATATATATATATATATATATATATATATATATATATATATATATATATATATATATATAAAAATTTAAGGAATGGAGAAAACGCATGTTATAATTGCATACTTTATTCCTACATATGTTTCAAAGGATTACAACCTATGTGATCCATGGGGATCTGTGATATTAAAATTGTAACCTTCTCATCAGGGAAAGCATGGGAATCATCTTAAACGTAAGACATTATGACCGAGTTTGAAAACAATAGATGGATAAGGTTATGACGTGATTCATTTGAAAAAAACCGTTAGAGAATTGGACGCTGCCGGATAGTAGGTTGGACAACACATACATATAAATGTGTGAAAACATACATGCATACATAAATACATATACACATATACACATACATACATACATATACACACATATAAACACATATGTATGTGTATATATACATATACATATATTATATATATATATATATATATATATATATATATATATATATATATATATATATATATATATATATATATATATATATATATATATAGGCGCAGGAGTGGCTGTGTGGTAAGTAGCTTGCTTACCAACCACATGGTTCCGGGTTCATTCCCACTGCGTGGCAGCTTGGGCAAATGTCTTCCACTATAGCCTCGGGCCGACCAAAGCCTTGTGAGTGGATTTGGTAGACGGAAACTGAAAGAAGCCCGTCGTATATATGTATATATATAATGTATGTGTGTGTATGTTTGTGTGTCTGTGTTTGTCCCCCCAACATCGCTTGACAACCGATGGTGGTGTGTTTACGTCCCCGTAACCTAGCGGTTCGGCAAAAGAGACCGATAGAATAAGTACTAGGCTTCCAAAGAATAAGTCCTGGGGTCGATTTGCTCGACTAAAGGCGGTGCTCCAGCATGGCCACAGTCAAATGACTGAAACAAGTAAAAGAGTAAAGAGTATATATATATATATATATATATATATATATATATATGACGTTGACCACTAACGTGGACATTCAATGTGCTAGAAATAGATCACATCTTGTGTCTAATAAGACCTAAATTGTTCTCAACATGAAATATAGCGTGATATATATATATATATATATATATATATATATATATATATATACATATATATATAATACAAAGAATATATATACATGTATACACACATATATGTACATACTTACATCTACATGTGTATATACATGCATATCAGGGTACAGGACGTTAGAACAATAAACTACAGACAACGGAACGAACACATAGGGAAACGGAAAGCCACTTGGAATATCCCTTCATCAGCTGTCTCTATTCTATCTAGACGTTTCGAAGACAAGACAGAACGTACTCTAGAATAGTCTCTTCCTGAGTAGTGGATCAACCCACTACACAGAGGATTCCAAGGTGGCAAACACAAACCAAGACAGGAAAAAATGGACAGTGAAAACAACATTCAAAAGCCGTACGGCCAAACGCAAATCTGAGGTAGAACGCTAGTAGTTCGTCTTGCCTTCACAGCGGCTGGAGTGAAAAGAAAGTTGACCACAGGTCACACGAGAGCAGAGAGGATGGTGGAGGGAGGAAGTGGAACAAGGAGGAAGGGACAGAAGCAGTGAAGTGGAGGCCAGGACAGAGGGGTAGATGGGAAGATAGAGGAAGACAGATAGATAAATAGATAGAGAGGATGGTGGAGGGAGGAAGTGGAACAAGGAGGAAGGGACAGAAGGGTATAGCAGTGAAGTAGAGGCCAGGACAGAGGTATAGACAGAAAGATGGAGGAAGACAGATAGATAAATAGATAGAAAGATAGATAGATAGATAGATAGATAGACAGATAGATCGATAGATAGATAGATAGATATATATATATATATATATATATATATATATATATATATATATATATATATATATATATATATATAGAGAGAGAGAGAGAGAGAGAGAGAGAGAGAGAGAGAGACAGACAGACAGACAGATAGAGAAAGATAGATGCATGAATGTATGTATGTATCTATCTACCTATCTAGCATGCATATGATATTAAGTTTTGAGCAAACCAATAGAAGTCATTAGCGACAAACGTAACACTACTTTTCCTTTCTCTTTTCAGATATAAATGAATGTAACAGTCACCATAAATGTGAGCAAATCTGTATAAACACACCAGGAAGCTATAAATGCCAATGTGAGAAAGGCTACACTCTAAAGGCTGACAACAGCTCATGTGAAGGTATTTCAATGACTTTTCCTTTAAGTATTTCCCAGTGGTTACTAAATGCCCCCTGAATCAAAAACTAGATGGCAATATTTTCTGAACCTTGTACAGAATGCTCGAGTAGGATGTTAACTTCAGTTGCAATGAAGCACAGATCGATATGTTAAATAAATCTCTTCGAATATACGTGGTTTGTTCACTGAGAGCTGCTACATAGGTGGGGAGAAAGAGCGAGAGGGTGTGTGTGTGTGTGTGTGTGTGTGTGTGTGTGTGTGTGTGTGTGTGTGTGTGTGTGTGTGTGCTGCTTGGGGCGGGAGGAGAATCGCTTATAAATTTGTTTTTTTTTTTTGTTCTACATATGCTGCGAAATCACTATCAAAGAGTGATAAGAGTATATATATATCTTTTCCATATATTCTTTTATTCTTTATTCTTTTATTCTGGTTTTATTCTTTATTCTTTTATTATTAAATTATATTCTACATTTTAGATTGGATACTGTCGCCTTAGATACACTAAACTCTAAATTAAGGTACATGATTGTAACACGTAGAATATTTCATGTTCACACAATCATCTTCGATATAAGTAACAGCAGAACAACAACAATAACCTGTTATAGATTGATTGCAAACTGAAAACCTTCCAAAGTTGCAAACCCGAATATTATATATGGAAAGATGGGATAGCCGAGACGCCATTATACACTTCTTGGCCTCACCAATTTAGATGCAGTGCGATCAAAATCATAACATTTGCCACTAGTTAGACTGTGAAAACTACCAATAAGAAACAAATAGCTAGTGCAACTATCTTAGAGGAAGTGTTGTTTTTTTGTGGGGGGGGGGGGGGTTCTGTTAAGATTTATTTCCTCCGTGTTTTGTCATTCAGAAATCCTCTATCAGCTGGAACGACTTACAAATATATATGCAGTGACTAAGTATGTCAGCAAGCAATGGCTAAAAATATAATACGTTAAGCATTCATAAAGTTCTTAATTTATAGGTTAGGAAATTGTACCAAATTACAGCTGCTATTTGTAACCATGTCATAACTGAAGTTAATTAATCCTTTCACAAACTATGCGGATTCATATAGCTTTACTTTCAAGCTCCGATTTTCTATTGGAAAATGAATATAATGTTAGTCACTGGTTATTATTATTGTTGTGTTTTAAACACTGCATATTTTTGCTTTGCGGATTGTTTTTCCATGCACCATTCATTAGATATGTTAATACTATCTTACTTATTTGTCATTTTATCGGTCTTTCTCTGTTCCTCTCTCTCTCTATCTCTCTCTCTCCCCATATATATATATATATATGTATATATATATATATATATATATATATATATATATATAAATAACTCTAGCCGTCTGTCTATCTACCTGTTTATCTATCTCTGTCTCATCTCACAACATATTTATTCCTAGTGAAGCACTTTAAATGCTCCGTGAATCAAATATATTATTACTAATCCAAAGGTGCAGGCGTGGCTGTGTTGTAAAAAGCTTACTTCCCAACCACAAGGTTCCGGGTTCAGTCCCACTGCGTGGCACCTTAGGCAGGTGTCTTCTACTATAGCCTCGGACCGACCAAAGCCTTGTGAATGGATTTGGTGGACTGAAACTGAAAGCCAGTCCTTGTATATATATATATATATATATATATATATATATATACTATTCTATAATTAGTAGTTGAAAAGATTTTAGCGTCTATTTCTAATTCAGTATGTGGCGAGACACTTAGCTGCCCCCTTATTATAATTATGAAATATTTTGTATAATTTACCTAAAAGGGTTTTTTAACGTACTGACTACTTGGTAAAATTATTAATAATATTACCCTTTATTATTATTATTATTATTATTATTATTATTATTATTATTATTATTATATAAGGTGGCCCAAAAGTAGGTTTGCAGTTATCACGTAGGCACTTTAAGTTTCTTTTAAAACATTCTGTTACATTTAAATTTCTATCTTACAAACTGAAAAGGGAGCTTGACACAATTCACTAAATTAGCATAGAATAATGGTTTCATTTTTTTTTTTTATAATTAAGATCTAAACTGTTAATGTATGAATGCGAAAGAGATAGTTGAATAACTGTAAACCTACTTTTGGGTCACCCTGTATATACATGTATGTGTGTCTGTGTTTGTCCTCCCCTACCCATCACCACTTGACAACCGGTGTTGGTGTGTTTACGTATCCGTAGACTAGAGGTTCGACAAAAGTAACCGACAGAATAATCGGCTTAAGAAATAAGTCCTGGGGTCGATTTGTTCGACTAAAAAAGAACTTTCAAAGCAGAGCTCCAGTATGGTCGCAATCAAATGACTGAAAGACGTAAAAGAATAAAAGAATAAGAGAATAAAAGAATAATCTACCTATTTATTTATTCATCTACTTATGTAAACATCTACTTAAGATCTACAAATTTATGAGCTTAACCGTGTTTCTATTTCTACCTGTATTACCATGTGTTCAGGTCTAGTTAACCTTCTCAACGCTCTATTCATTCAACTAGTCTCTTTTAGTCTCTTTTATCATTTGTTTGAATTACTGAAATATTTAATCCATTTTCTTAAGCCTGCACATCTACAGTATTCTACACTGAATATCGATTCTTACTTTCTTCACAAGAACGGTGCACGCTATCATTTACTGATAAAAATCTTAACAAAACTATTTTTATATCCAAAGTTACCTCCCTTATTTGTCGACTAATTTAAAAATTGCACGTGTGTTTTGCTCAATAACACGACGCACCACCCGGTCCAGGAATTGAACTCACGGTCTCTCGATCGTAAGCACAACATCCTAACCAGTATGTCATGCGCCGTCATACAATCACTTACAGACATGAATACGCACAAAATATTTGCAGCTGCGTAACCTTAGTTCAATGACCGAAACTAGCTTCTAAACGCTGAGAATATGAAATACAAAGCAAAAAAAAAAAAAAAAGAAAGAAAATAATAATAACGGTCAAATAAAAGCATAGATTAGTGAATAAAGAACATAAAAAATGACTGGAAGAATCTACGACCGATTTTTAGCTAACCGTCATTTGTAAGCGAGTAAGGCGTGATAAAATTGTACCACGCTTTCGTTAACACTTTTAGCTGCCATTGTAATCGGGAGTAGATAAACACACACTCTCGGCTGTCGCATACTTGATCCACCAGCCACGCACCTTCAAAGAGCGATATGAAAGTATAAACGATTGAGAACAAGAGAAGGCCAGGGAGGGGGGGGGGGAAACAAAAAAAAAAAACGAAGGCAGAAAGAAAATACTGAAGGATTACATTTTAGAGAATTTTTTTTTTTTTCAAGATAGAAACGAAAATAAATGTCAGTAAATAATAATAATAATAATAATAATAATAATAATAATAATAATAATAATAATAATAATAATAATAATAATAATAATAATGATGATGATGATGATGATGATGATGATGATGATGATGATGATGATGATGATGATGATGATGATGATGATGATGATGATGATGATGATGATGATGATGATGATGATGATGATGATGATGATGAAGAAGAAGAAGAAGAAGAAGAAGAAGAAGAAGAAGAAGAAGAAGAAGAAGAAGAAGAAGAAGAAGAAGAAGAAGAAGAAGAAGAAGAAGAAGAAGAAGAAGAAGAAGAAGAAGAAGAAGAAGAAGAAGAAGAAGAAGAAGAGTCTTTCCACGAACATTAAAATATCAGTAACCTGATTTGCATTGCCTTGTTTTGGGATTGTTATTTTTTATGGTGGGTGGGGTTTGTTCGTTTTTACCATTGTAATCTTCAAATGTTACATTTAATTTTCAGACATTGATGAATGCCAAAAAAGCAATGGTAACTGCCAACACTCCTGCACAAATGTAAACGGAAGCTACACTTGTAATTGCGATGACGGTTATGTTCTTTATAAGGAAAACAATACAATGAGTTATGCCATACCGGCTGCTGAAGATGGCACACAATTTGGTGATGTTTTTTACTTGAACCATTCTTGTGTCCGTAAGTCATTTCAATGCTTCCTTATTTTCTGTAAATGAACCAATTTTTTTTTTAAATCAATTTTCTTTTAGTGGTCGTCGTAGTGCTGGGGAAGATGGTTTTGTTGGAGTTGTTACAGCGGGAAAATTAAATTACTTCATTACATTTTGCATTATTTTTTCTCTGTTAAACCATGTGTGGGAATAGTGAAACATATTTCGTTTTGCTTTAGGAGTCCGTCTGTCAATATTACACTTAAATGGGATCTTTTCCCTTTGAACGGCACATCGAGAAATTAATTTTTTGTAACTAAACACTTTCAAACTTCGGACACTGGTAGAATGTGTCATATAAAACATCTTTTACTCTTAGTGCTGTTGAGAAAAGTTTATATTTTCAAAGTTATTTCGTGTTAAAATTGTCGTATTTCGGTAATTTCAACCAATCAATGATGTGTATTCAGCTGAATAAAATTACTGCCGTTGGTTATCAACAACAACTATCGGCGGTGTATATTTCGTTTAGTGTATATGTCGTTTAGTTACAAAAAATTAATTTCTCGATGTGACATTCAAAGGGTAAAGATCCCTTAAATGATTACATTTAACTTCTTTATTCAAAACCAGGGATCACTAGACGAAAAAAAGTACCAGTCATACACTAGATATCAACCCATCACATCACCTCCCTTGATTTGTGGCTATGTAAGACATCATGGTTACCATCATTAATATAAATAACAGTGTTAGGGCGGCGAGCTGGCAGAATCGTTAGCATGCCGAGGGAAATGCTTAGCGCCATTTCGACCCTCTCTACGTTCTGGGTTCAAATTCCACCGAGGTCAACTTTTCCTTTTATCCTTTCGGGTCGATAAATTAAGTACCAGTTACCTACTGGATCGATCTAATTGACTTACCCACTCCCTTGAAATTGGTGGCCTTGAGCCAAAATCAGAAACTAATGTAAATAGCAGTGTCATTGTGATAGATTATCAGTTTTGCTATAAAATCTTGCAAAATACTTTGCGGTACATAGTTACAACGCTTCACGTACAGTGTTCAAATCCCGCCATGGTCGTCTCCTTTTTTTTTTATTCTCGCGGGTTTTGATAAAATAATATACCAGTCAAACTGAAGTTGATTTAGTCGACAGTTCTTCTACCGTAAAATGTGTGACTTCATGCTTATGTTACAAAGGAATATTAATGTCAGTGGAGATGTAATAGACGGTAGATATGGGGGAGTGCTTAATTAGAGATCTCGTGGTATTTAATTATATCTCTTTTAATCTTATGAGCTCAAAATATTCTAGATCCCAAGCTGCTTTCCTCCCTCTAAGGTCAATGGTCAATAAAATATGTAGCTGATAAATACTGCGGTAGATTTAATCAACTACCACACCTACCTTTAAAATGTGTTGCTCTGTGCCAAGGTGGAGCATCAATAATAGCCGCCGTCAAGATGGTTACTATAATAGATTGATAAGGTATTCAAGGAGATAGAAGAATATTGTAATTTGCTTGAAGCATTGCAATGTGTGAATGATATAACTGTTCGTAAAAAACCTTTGAGCAATGCAGGTGAGAAGATACGCAAAGTATGTAAGATGATGTCAATCGAGGAAAACAAAAAGAAAATGCATTGCATTATCTTACACAGGTTGTTTAATGATCTTATAATGTTTCGGGAAAGGCTCCCCATTTCAAATAGAAAAAAGAAAATAATAAAAGAGTTCTGAAAAATGTATTGCAACACCGGCAGGCAATTATTGTGAGTTGTGAGGTAATACAAGGTAATCGAATATCTTTTGCCATTGTTTTCATTTATTGACTTCTAACCTGCATTGCTCAAAAATATTTATTTCAAACCTTCATATCATATTCAAGAAGAACATTAACCACGTCAATTTCTCCGGCCTTCAGATGACACGGAGACAATATTTTGTTTGAGAAAAAGCCAGACAAATAATAAAATAGCTGATAGTAAGTGCATCGTACGTACTTTGCTTTGTCAGCTCAGAATTCGAACCAAGGTAGATTCAGTATAGACATTTATGTCACTGAACTAATTATCTGTGAAACACTGAAGTAGATACAGTTAATTCTACTCCTTTTCTTCAACACATTTCGTTGCATGTAATTAAATATATTCATTCGTAGCAATCAATTAATTAATATAAATTATGTCCAAACATAATGAAAGGAATTTTGTAATCTGCTTCATTAACTACTCCATTTTATCTATTTCATGTAATACAACAACCAGGGGTCATGTGTTCGAATCTTCTTCCACTTGTAAATGGTTTCATACAACCTCAAAGGAAGATCAGCCGTTATGGAGACATCTTTCATTATTCGTGTAAGATAGGTTATCAGCTTGTTGGAGAAAAGACTTCTGTGTGCCAGTATAATGGTAGTTGGTCACAGACTCAACCAAGATGTGAAGGTATGTAGTGTAACATTTCCAAACTCTTGTTTCATTGTTTTACTTTATTTTTTTTTTTTCATTTAAGTAACAATTTGGTTGAAATTTTATCATTAAGATGTAAAAATGTCAAAAATGGAGTTAGTAAGGGAATTGAAAGAACCCCCAGTTTGTTACAAGGTTATCACTTCCATTCATATTAGGTTTTGAATTATGATGAAATGAAAACATAATTTTCTAAAGTATTTGATTGAGAAGTTTAATGCCTTCTCCTCTTAAGAAATAAAAGCGATGGAGCCTGTCGTCAATCAAGCAATCTGCGGCATGTAGAGTTATAGCCAAAAATGCATACTCACACATACATGTGTTTTTGCGCGCGTTTGTATGTATGTCTGTGTCTGTATGTGTGTGAGTGAAAGTGTGTGTCTGTATGTGTGTCTGTATGTGTGTCTGTATGTGTGTCTGTATGTGTGTGTGTGTATGTGTGTGTCTGTGTGTGGATTTGTGGGGGAGGGATACATGAATTGTATACGTGTGCAGGGATATAGGATTGCATGTATGTGGATACAAGTATGCATGTGTACATATAAACTACTACTGCTACTACTACTACAACTGCATACGCATATGAATATGCATATGTATGCGTATGTAGTAGTAGTAGTAGTAGTAGTAGTAGTAGTAGTAGTAGCAGCAGCAGCAGCAGCAGCAGTAGTAGTAGTAGTAGTAGTAGTAGTAGTAGTAGTAAGAGCAAGATTTGATCTCAGAGTTGAAAGTCAATAATCTAGCACTGATACCAAAATTTTGTGATTTTTCACTTCATCTTTAATTATTGCGATATATCTTTGATTACATTACAGAAATGAAATGCCAACTTGACCTGCTACATACTTTTGTGAACAAACCGACTCTATTGACGAATGAGAGCATTCCCTACCTCGGTTATCTGAACTTCTCTTGTACAATTCTTGGTAAAGGCACTGAATATCGACAACGCCAATGCTTATATGATCCAGCTACAAAAACAACGAAGTTACTTGGAGATTCATATGAATGTGGATGTTAGTATTAAATGTATTATCTTATCGCTTTTCATCATCCTAATTCATAAAATATTTTGAAATCATCATTAATATATGCAAAAAGAGTTGTTCTATTACATGCAAAGAAATGTGACATTGTCAAATCCCTTAAATTCAAATATAATTATAATACAATCATTCAGAACAGAAATATTTCATCTAAACTCTTCGAAATTAACTACCCAACTCTACTTAAGAATATTAACTAAACGAGGTCATTTCTCTAAACGTGAGTTGTTGCATTTAGCTATCACAGATCAAAATCAAATAGACATTCAACCAAGCCGTAAAATGACTCTATAAGTAAATGTAGAATATATTGGAGAATATTGTATAATCAAAGTAACTGCTCTTAATTTGCAATGCTATAAAGAAAAATCTCTCATCGATAAACCTCAACATGTTCATATAATGTGGTAAGATATGATAGAAAGAAGGTTTGGAACACTAACATCACTTCGCTGTCTGCAGTACACATTCAAGCTGAGATACTCAATCGTAAGAGTCATCATTTGGGATCACAGCAGATTAACTAAGACCATTCGGTTCAAAAATCAAATATAATTATAATACAATAATTCAGAACAGAAATATTTCGTCTAAATTCTTTGAAATTCACAACCCAACACTACATAAGAATATTAATTAAACGAGGTCATCTCTCTAAAGGTGAGTTGTTGCATTTGGTTATCACAGATCGATATCAAATAGACGCTTTTTATAAGTCGGTGAGCTGCCAGAACGTTACGGTGCCTGGCAAAGCGTTAAGCTGTTTTCGTACGCCATAATATTCTGAGTTCAAATTCTGCCGGGGTTGACTTTGCCTTTCATCCTTTCTAGGTCGATAAAATAAGTATCAGTTGAACACTGGTGTCGATGTAATCGACTTAGTCTCTCACCCGAACTTGCTGGCCTTGTGCTAAAATTTGAAACCAACGTCAGATAGACGTTTGAACAAAGCATTCTGTCCATGAGTATTATGTATTTTTAGAAGAGCCTGTAGGCCTATACTATCGAATGTCCCTTTTCCTTGTATAATAGAGTAAGGTGTTATTATAAGGGAATATAGCTTCTATTTCTTGTGAGCCGAACGATGACATAGATGCTTTCTTAGTCTCTCACTATTCACTGAACACGTAGTTGTTCACTTAATATGATTAATATGACCAATTGTCCCCATGTAATTCTCTTTTATAAATAGACACCTACCATTTCCTTGTGTCTCTTGAACGAATGAGGCCACCTAACTACATCCTTTACTTCACCGGTAATTCATCTACATGTTGTTCATCATTGAACATGTGAATCTTTACTGAATGTATCCAGCTGTTTTACATGCAACACTTTATTGATCTTGGTTACATTTCTACATGTAGCATTTATTTCAGTATGACTATCTGTTTACATTTGGCTTTTTTTATTAAATGTGACCATCTGCTGACATTTGGCATAATTTCAATGTGATCATGTTTATAGTAGAGGCGCGTGGCTTAGTGGTTGCGGTGTTGAACTCATAATCGTAAGATTCTGGTTTCGATCCCTGGTCCGGGCGACACGCTGTGTTCTTGGGCAAAACACTTCATTTCACGTTGCTCCAGTCCACTCAGCTGGCAAAAATGAGTAATCCTGTGACGGACTGGCATCCCGTCCAGGTGGGGAATATATACGCCATGGAAACCCGGGAAACCGGCTCTATGAGTCTATATGACTCGGGAGGGAACTTTACTTTTACATCTCTTTATATGTGGTATTTACTTCAAAGTCACCTGTCTACATGCAACTCTTTATTCAATACGTAAGCATCGTAATTCACTGAATGTTGTGATTTTGTCTGTGGTACGTAGTTGTTTATACTTTAGGATCCGTTTGTCTAAATGTACCTACATACCAAATATTACCACACTTTTAATGTAGCTATTTACTAAATACAATCACTTTTGTACTTTGAACAAAACCACTTTCAACATTGGACAATTCAATAATTATATGTTTATCTGTGCCTGACTTGTTTCTTCCATAGTTATCGACTGCGGTCCACCAATGCCTATTGGTGGTTCCAACATCACTACCCTCAAGGATACCACTTATGGGTCCGAGTTTGAAATGGCGTGTAGCGATATGTACACTCTAAAAGGAAACAGCAGCCAAGGTAACAACATCGTGCGTTGTGAATCAGATGGCAAGTGGGATTATGGTGACCTACGATGTCTAGGTAAGAAATGTCATTTACTATCAGCACTTCACAGACTGATAAGTTGTTTGTGCTTCTAAAATGATCGCATATCACACATCATCTTATTTGCATATTCTATATTCTCTTCCACGTCTATAAACACTAGTCTACAACGTACGGGATATTGTGCCCCTAATATTAGCCAATCTGGTTTGACATTGGTTTTCCCCTAGTAACATCAACCGCATCATTTGATCCTTTCATCATCATTAAAACACTGGCGAGCCAATCCACATTCTCCATTAGTCTCTATCAATTATGACGTCATCCAGAATCAACAGCTCATTAAATCGTCGTTAATATAGCGCTAATCATCATTAATATAGTGTTAATCTGCTATCATCGGACGTTTCTATCGATTATGATATCAAACAGTATCTTTAAATCATTATAACATTGGCCAATCCACTTCTACTATTGGTTTCAACCGGTGGTGACATCAGCAACATCAGTGAATCATCATTAAAACATTAACCAATCAGCTTTCGTAATTTCTATCGATGGTGGAGCAGTCAGCGTCATTAAATCTAATATTGTAACTGGTCAGATTATTATTAAGTTGAGAAATGTTTGCCTATCGCACAGCTCATCACACAAAGTTTCATGTTTCTGATTCAAAACATTAACCAATGAATGTTTTTATGCTGTCTCCTGGTGTATGTGAAATCCAAATTAATCCATTTCTATGTTAAATGCTACATCAGTGTACACGGAACTCTATGCGTGCAGCTATGTAAAATAAAATGTATAAATATTTCCTAAACTCCAACATGTATTTGAAAGGCATTGCTAAAACTAGCTCTATGCTTGGAAGCACATGGGAGGTAGCTCTACTCCTAGACATAACACCCGTTTAGTGTGAATTTAGTGTGAATTATAACTGCGTGGTTAAAACAACGAGGATTCGAATTGGTTGATCGAAATTGTGTGGGAGTCCATCGAAGTGACTATCACTTTTCTTAGACGTTAGTCATACTTCGTCGCTAGGTTCCATGCCATCGTTTGGTTCAATGCTGCATTTAACAGCATTTACTTTGTTGCAAGTATTTGCTCAGGCGTCTGGTATGAAGATAACTGCGCTCTTCTTGTTTTATAGACCCTGAGAAATATTATGGGCCTTTCATATCCATTTCTGTTGAATCCAATGAAAGCAATTTTAGGCACAGGTGTGGCTTTGTGGTAAGAAGCTTGCTTCTCAACCACATGGTTGGGGGTTCGGGATTCAGTCTCACTGCATGACACCTTGTGCAGGTGTCTTCTATCACCTCGGTTCGACCAAAGCCTTGTGGGTGAATTTGGTAGGCGGAAACTGAAAGAAGCCCGTCGTATATACGAGTGTGTGAGTGTGTATGTATATGTGTGTGTGTGTCTTTATGCCTGTGTTTGTCCCCTCTATCCCCACTTAACAACCGGTGCGAGTATGTTTACGTCCCCGTAGCTTCACGGTTCGATAAAAGAAACCGGTAGAATAAGTACTAGGTTTAAAAAAATGTAAGTACTGGGGGCGATACATTTGACTAAAAATTCTTCAAGGCGGTGCCCCAACAGGGTCGCAGCCTAATGACCGAAACAAGTAAAACATGAATAAAAAGTAACAGATCCATGAGATCTGTTGGATTAATATTTTACTTATATACCACATTAAAAACCTAGCAGTGATTTGAACGCAGCACCGTTAAGCTAGTGGACTAATATCCTATTCACTTAATTAATTTACTGTTATGTGTCATTTACACGCAGACGTACACGTGTGTGTGTCTATTTCAGTATGTATGTATATGTATGCATTATATATACACATGCGCACACATACCTATACACATATACATGAATACATTTATATATGTTTGTATATATATATATATATATATATATATATATATATATATATAGTTTTAGGGAAAAGAACCAAGGTTCATGAACTCATCGATGAAAATTCACTGTCACATATAGAAAAATTAATAATTAAAAGCACAATAAATACAAAATATCATATTATCTTGATCTTATGATATTTACTTTGTATTATATTATACTCATTTATTGTGCTTTTAATTATTAATTTTTCTATATGTGATAGTGGATTTTCATCGATGAGTTCATAAACCTTGGTTCTTTTCCTTAAAACTATATATTTATATATATTTTACTCTGTGGAACTTAATTTAATTTTAATTTTTAACAAATTGATTTTAATTGAGTTTTTACCTGTAGTTTTGGATTTTATCCCTAATATTCTTATTGTGTGTGTGTGTGTGTGTGTGTGTGTGTGTGTGTGTGTGTGTGTGTGTGTGTGTGTGTGTGTGTGTGTGTGTGTGTGTGTGTGTGTGTGTGTAAATACATGTATTTTAAGATTTCACTTAGTCGAGGCGATATTAATAACCTGGTGTTAAAACGCGATGTACATATACTTCAGAATGAAGCATCAGTCGAGTACAGAGAGGTAATATGAGATTAAAGAAATGACAAGGGAACATGAATTGCGCAATCAACTGCGTTAGCTTACAGCTGTTTCTGCTATAAAATGCAGTGCATTCAGAGGTGAATGCTTGCGCATCACCTTATAGCTTCAGAGCTTCTAAAAGTAACACTCACACATACATACATACATACATACAGACAGACAGACAGGTATACGGACGGACGACAGACGTATGGACTGATTGATTGTATACTTTATACACAAGATGGTGATTCTAACTCTAAAATTAATACATGAGATTCAATCCGTTTCATGTTAATAATATCTTTGTTTTTCTATAAAATTTTCATGGATTATTTTCCTCGCTAAACTAAAAAGACCCTTATATTATTTCAGGAGTGATGTGTGAGGATCCCTTTTTCCCAGTAAATGGAGATGTCACGGTGAACACCTATGCCCTAGGAGGTAATGCATCATACAAATGCAATGAAGATGGCTATCAGCCATTTCCAAACTCCATTCGAACTTGTGTGGCAAATAACAGCAAAAACGGACTGATATGGTCAGGAGAAATCCCAAAATGTCTTGGTAAGTATATACATACAAGACTGACACGCTTTCATCTTATTTCTGCATTGTTTTGTAGTCTCAGTTATTTAAAACTTTGAACACTTATTCGTCTTCAATGCGTAGCTGTGCTAATTCTAGTATATATATATATATATATATATATATATATATATATATATATATATATATATACTAGCTGACGGACCCGGTAATTCCTGAGAAAGAGGAGGTTTGTCCCTTGGTTCCGTTCTCATAACACCTACACTGCTAGAAATAAGAGCTAAAGGGCTGTATTGTTGCTGTCAACGCATATATAATTGTATACATACATGCCGACAGCGACCGTAGATGGCCGAAAATTGACGACTATGATATCCCTTTACCGTACGGTTTCAGATTTAGGCTGAAGCATCGTCAGAAGTCGGTACAGTTCACCAGTTACCAGACAGCCTTGCAATGAGCATACATGATTACTCTATAGAAATTTATGGATGATTTAGCAAAGCGCTAATGTATGTACCAGTAATTAAATAAGGCAGATAGTTAGCAGAATTTCACAAAAAAGGAAAACAATAAATGTCATTGGATATAACTGAGGGTGTTAGAACACCTACACTGTTAAAAATAAGGGCTAAAGGGTTCTGCTGCTGCTGTCAACGCACATATAATTGTATACATACATGGTAGCAAGTAGTGGGACTGAACCCTGGACTGAAGCCAGTCAGAGAGAAAAATAAAAGCATATATCTGATGTTTTTATCGTTGTCGTCGTTATCGTTGTTATTGTTTTGTTGTCCCAGGTCAGCCGTGATCCTAGCATTTGTTCCATTAGATAATAGGAAGGATTTGGATGAAGATTTAACTGCTATTTCTGGAAGGTCGAACAACGGCGTCGAGATTCCTTCTCTGACTGGTATAAGTGTATTACATATGTTTCTGTGTTTGTAAATGCATTTATTGAGAATATATTATATAATCAGATATTTTATATTATTTTTAGATGTTAAAAAGCCAATTTTGGTTGCTGGTACGTGTACTGACTCAGTAACTGTCAAACTGTACAGTTTGTTCAATCTGACACAGCCCGAATTCACAGATAACTCTGGCAAAGTTCGCATCACAGTTCAGCCAGACTACATCAGCCAAAATTTTGTCATCAACAATAACTTCACAGTAGAATACACAGCAACTGATGATGCTGGAAACAATGAGACATGCTCAACTTCTGTTATCGTCGAAGGTAGGAACAAGCCATTTCTTATTACATTTGTAGATTGTGAGAATCGTTAGAGCGTCACCAAAGAATGATTTGTGGATATCCGTTATTTCTTCAAATCCCGCCGAAATCACCTTTGTCTTTAAACTTTCGGGGGTCGATAAAATAAAGCACCTGCCAAGTACTTGAGTCTATGTAATCTACTAACACTTTCCTTCAAAACTGCAGGCCTTGTACCTAAATCAAAAATTATATATGTGTGTGTGTGTGTGTGTGTGTGTGTGTGTGTGTGTGTGTGTGTGTGTGTGTGTGTGTGTGTGTGTGTGTGTGTGTGTGTGTGTGTGTCCTAGCGTTTAATATTTGCGGTGGGGTACGCTTTTCTGTTCCTTTTTTATGCTTTTGTCTTTGTTGTTTTTATGTGGTGGATTTGGTTCGGAGAGGCATTAGAGTGC
>NC_142936.1:77294566-77344566 GCF_046866305.1 Octopus bimaculoides | reverse complement strand
ATATTTTCATATACACATACATGCACACGCACATACATACGCACAGGCGCACACGCGCTTACACAGTCACGCAAGCGTGCATACAAGTACATACGTATACATATATATACACACACACACACTCGTATATATGTATGTATGTATGTATATTAACTGTATTTTTATTTTTGCAGCAAAACCTTGTTCAGAGTTTTCAGCTCCTAATGTTGAATTTGCAACAAGAACCTGTAAAACCACAAACCAATCCGTTGAATGTACATACACATGTATAAGTGGGTATGTATTTCCTGTCCAAAATCTAGTTCCTAGTTTCACAATATCGTGTACACCCAGTTCCAGTTGGCAAGGAAAACTGAATAGCAGTGCATGTGCTGGTAAGTTCAATACATATGTGTACGTGCATATGTTTATATACATAATATTTTATCCTATATTTGTGGGTAGGTAAAAAGCAGAAGTAGGAAAAAAGCAGAAGTAGGTAAAAAGCAGAAGTAGGTAAAAAGAAAGATGGTTATGTGGCAATTATGTAGCAAAGCACACATACGCACATTGTACACAAGCACACTTACATATATTGTAGATTGAAAGAAAGAAAGAAAGAAAGAAAGAAATAATGCGTTTTTTTTTTTAATTGCATGAACTAAAAGTCAGAGGGGGACGGGATAAACTACCTGTATCAACTTGCTATAAAAGTAGGTAGTGTTTTTACCTTGTCCTTATTCTTAGTTCAAGTTTTGAAATGTGCAGTTCGATTTTAATAGTTATTTTTTCAAAGCTATAATGGAAGTGACAAGGGAGCATATTCGACATATTTTGCTTTGAGTTCAATAAAAGCAACAACGCAACGGAAAGTCTGAGGAATATTAATATTGTATATGAGATCGGATAATAAGGGTAAACCAGTATCAACGGTGGTTCCAGAAATTCCGAGCCGAAAATTACAGCCTAGTTGACGAGCTTCGTTCTGGAAGATTTGTAGAGCTCGGCGAGGACGTTCTGCAAACTCTGGTGGAACAAAATCCCATCGTAACTGTTGAGGAACTAGCAGAGAAGCTTGGATTTGGTTGTTTAACCATTCATCTACACTTGCGTGTCATCGAACAAGTCAGCAAATTGGGTCAATGGGTTCCTGACAAACTTTCAGAGTCTAATCGTACGCAGAGTGAATGTGTGCTGTTCTTTGCTGTCTCGTCTCACGAATGAGCTTTTTTGTACCGAATAGTGAGTGGTGACTAGAAATGATTTTTCTATAAAAATGTCGAGCGCCGAAGAGAGTTGGTAGGGAAAGGAGAAACAGCGGCAACGCAGGCTAAAGAAGGTCTTCACCCACGTATGGTGTTGTTATTTGTTTGGTGGGATATGAAAGGATTAGTCCACTTTCAACTTTGAAACCCAAACCAAACGATAACAAAGGAGATTTACTGCGAGCAGCTGAAGCAACTTAAGTCAGTGCTAGAAGAAAAACGACCATCTTTGGTTTCAAGACGAAAGGTGTTCTTCTATCAGGGTAATGCTTGAACACATACAGTGAGGATGACATTCCAAAGGCTAGATCAGTTTCAATCGGAAACGATGTCCCACTCACCATATTCACTGGACATTGTCCCATCTGATTATCATTTATTCCGCAGTTTTCAAAATCATTTGAACGGAAAAAATGTGAATTCTGTAGACAAGGTCAGAACAGTACTGGAGGAGTATTTTTCGTCACAGACAAGTGAATTTTGGAAGAGGGGGGGGCCTTGCAAGTCAACCAGACAGATGGAAGAGCATTGTAGAAAATGAAGGAGAGAATATTTTAGATTAAAAAAGAACTTTGTTTATCTTAATTTTAAAAAATAAAAGTATAAAAAACCGCATTATTTATGGGATGACTCTATATATATATATATATATATATATATATATATATATATATATATATAATTATAATAATAATAATAATAATAATAATATTAGGGACAAAATCCAAAATTACAGGTAAAAACTCAATTAAAATCAATTTATAAAAAATTAAAATTAAATTATATTATACTCATTTATTGTGCTTTTAATTATTAATTTTTCTATATGTGATAGTGGATTTTCATCGATGAGTTCTTGAAACTTGGTTCTTTTCCCTAAAACTATATATATATATGTTAAATCTCTGAACGAGGTATTAACAGTAACTGCACGATAAAGTGAAGTATATTTGCCATTTAAATGTGGCTGACCCCTAAGGGTAACATCCACCCTTAGGGGTCAGCCACATTTAAATGGCAAATATACTTCACTATATATATATATATATATATATATATATATATATATATATGGTGCTGATTTGTTCAACTAACTTTTCACGGCATTGCTCGAGTATGGCAGCGATCCAATGACTTAAAACAATATATGTGTGCGTATGTGTGCCTGTATGTGTACTGCATGAAATGCTCTCTCTGCTACTCCCTCCTATACATCAGGCGGATCGAATGACACTGGTTTGACTACTTCACCGAACACCTGCGGAACGTCCGTCTTGATAATGAGTACCTGGTTGCACGCCATTTCCGCACTGCAGATCACTCAACTCAGTATATCTCTGTATTTGATGTAGCCCTATATACCAGTTCCCCAAACTGAGGTCTCCGATGCGAGCAAAAACTCTTCAAACTTTCAATTCTGACCAATACAGCCGCTATTCACTTTATATTTAACAAGCGTCATTACCTCTCACGCATATATCTACATATCTATACCCACGTGCATCCAAATACGTACTCATACACCAATCTGTCTGCCCATACAACATTGCAATATGTGAAAGGGTTTAGATAAGCAAGCGGCTCTGAAGGAGACCACATTGGAAATGTGAAAGAAATGCACATTGTCTCTTGAGGCACTTGATTGCACCTTAAAATCTAAGAGATAAGACTAACATCGTGGATGGAATCAGTCATCTTTCTCAACAATTTCAGGCACTGTGTGCCATTCATTGCAAAATGTACAACTACATATGAGTTTGAGAGCATGTCTAAACGAAAATTACATTTGTAGACGAGAAGAAAAAATTCATCTTTCTACAAACATGAGAGTTATACTTATCGGAGATATCTCAGACGACCAGTTTGCAAAAGTTTTCCTTCATTTGTGAGCAAAGGAAATGACTACTTTTCCCTTCAAAATTTGCTTTTGTAATCTGAACATCAATGTTTTGAAACTGACCTATTTTCTATTATATTTGAGACAGATTCGGTGCCGATTTGCTGAAGTAGAAATATCGTTATAACAAATATTCTACTCAATACCACAGATTTTCTTGTCAGTTGCTTGACTTTAACCACTTGACCACTTGATCATGTCTCTTAGTGGCTGATAATAAGTGCATCTCTGATCAGGTGCAGGAATAGTGGTGGAGCATCATAGCCATGTGTTGAAAAGGATTCTTTGGAATTTGAATAAATGTAGCAAAAGCAAAGTTTGAAAGAAGTATTAGTCATTTTTCATAGTTTCTATGGGTAGGCAAATAGGAAAATAACAGTTGCTAACCACGGACAAAAATCGTGTTACTTAGTGTTATTGAACCAAATTATTGATTTTCATTCGAGGATAATCCAAACATTTAAATGTTTGGATTTTTTTAAAACAAATATTTTCCTGTATTGCTTTCTTTTATTATTTATTGTCCATATTGGTGTATAACATATTCCAGGTCAGTTCCTGATAAAGCCGATCCATGACCCAAAAGATTCCTGTGGTGGCCTTCGCATCATCTTATTTTTTATTTATATCTAATGCACTCAGTAATGCAACATCCAATTTACCTTTTTTTTTTTAATTCAGTAGAATATGATTTGAGTGGGATATGACTGTTATTACTAACAAGTCGGGGGAGTAACTGCTTAATATTAACTCCATTAATTTTGTGTTGATTTAGTGTATGATTTTTTTTTTTTGGTGTGTGTACTCATGCCCTGCAGAGGTCGATAGAGTCGATAAAATAAAGTGCTAGAAATTAACTGGCACTCCGTCAGTTGCGACGACGAAGGTTCCCGTTGATCTGATCAAACGAACAGCCTGCTCGTGAAATTAACGTGCAAGTGGCTGAGCAATCCACAGACACGTGTGCCCTCAACGTAGTTCTCAGGGATGACATAGAATGTGACAAGGCAGGCCCTTTAAATTACAGATACTACTCATTTTTGCCATGTGGGTGGACTGGAGCACAAGGACACAACGCACCGCCAGGTATCGAACTCACGATTTTACAATATCCTAATCACTTAGCCACGTACCCACACGACAGTAATTAAAATATTCGGATATCGACTGATATAATAATCAACTAACACTGCCCACGACCACCACCAAATGTCAGGTCTTGTACTTGTGATAGAATCAATTATTTCTTGTTGCTTTCAATAAAAAGTAAATTAATACCCACGAAATATATTTCCATCTTTTTCTTTTCAGTCATAAGCGAGAGAGCGCAATACAGGGGAGATATTGTCTTCATTTTTGAACCTGAGAATAAAAATGTTAACATCACACAGACGTGTATTGATCAATACCGCAAATCTACATTACAGAAACTCAAAGACCAAAGTCAAAAGTTATGTGCTTTGGTTGCAGGAGGACCAAAGCCTGAACTTATGGAAAATACATTTATCGCAAATCTTGAAAGATCACAGGTTATGTGAATTATGAGTTTCATATTTTACGCTGAATAAATTTATTTTTAAGAGAATGGAAATTGTAAAACATATCGGAGTGCCGAGGCAAATATGTTTTAAGATTTAGTCACCTTTCTATATTTTAAGTTCAGACCCTACATTAGTTGATTGATATTTCTTCGAGGAAGAAGGGAATGTTAAGTACTGAGACCAGTTTACTTAATTATACCCTCTCCTCCCAAATTTTCGGCCTTGTTCCAATATAAGAAAGTATTACTAAATCTTATATATCAATGTGGAGGTGCAATGGCGCAGTGATTAGGGCAGCGGACTCGCGGTCATAGGATCGCGGTTTCGATTCCCAGGCCGGGCGTTGTGAGTGTTTATTGAGCGAAAACACCTAAAGCTCCACGAGGCTCCGGCAAGGGGGGGTTGAACCCTGCTATACTCTTTCACCACAACTTTCTCTCACTCTTACTTCCTGATTCTGTTGTGCCTGTAATTCAAAGGGTCAGCCTTGTCACACTGTTTCACGCTGAATATCCCCGAGAACTACGTTAAGGGTACACGTGTCTGTGGAGTGCTCAGCCACTTGCATGTTAATTTCACGAGCAGGCTGTTCCGTTGATCGGATCAACTGGAACCCTCGACGTCGTAAGCGACGGAGTGCCAACAACATATATCAATATGAAAATGTAAGTTTCACTGATAGCATCACAAAAAAATAATACAAATGTTTTGTGGTATTTTTTCCGGTTCTTTACGATCTGATTTCGCCTTTTTCTCTCCAGAGTCGATAACAATAATATAACAATCATATACAAGGATCGATATATTCTACTAACTTCCTCTTACCCACAACTTTCAGAAACTGCATGGTTGACTTTACTTTTCAACCTTTCGGGGTCGATAAGCTAAGTGCCAGTTAGGTACTAGGGTCGATGTAATCGACTATACTCCTCTCCCAAAGTTCAGGCCTTGTGCCTATAATAGAAAGGATTATTATTATTATTATTATTATTATTATTATTATTATTATTATTATTCCTTTCATCATTTTGGGGTCGATAAATTAAGTTTCAAGCCTTGAGCCTATGGTAGAAAGCATTATTATTATTGTTATTGTTTTTGTTTTAATTCTCAGCGCTCGATCTTGTTTGCTCTGGTAGATTCTGTATAAGTGGACAGCATTCTGTTGTCAGAGGTCTTACAGGATCTCTTTCCGGACATTATAAGCTTTGATATTTGGTTGTTAATTATCGTGGGAGACATTCCACATTCAAGTACCAATCTCAAAATCCTAGCTGTTCCCAGCAGCGCAGTATTTTGGGTTTGCTCTGCTTTTATGTCAATTCCGATTTCTCTGACGTATTTCTCGAACTTGGTTGTTAGTGCTCCGAGTGCTCCTATAACTACTGGAATCACAGACACCCTCTTCATAGTGCACATTCTTCCGATTTCTTTTAGTATTCTGTATTTTTCAATCTTTTCTAGTTCTTCAAGGGTGAACTGGTGTGAGTGTCTTTCGTGCGACACGTCTTTCCGCAGCTCATCTCATCGACAGAGCTGCAGTCATGGATAGACCAAGGCTGGGCGTTTGGCATCTAGAATATTGCCAGGCGCTCACTTCCAATCAGTTAAGATCAGAAGCCATGAGAGCCAATGCCTTGTACTGCATCAGGGCATACCCCACCCCACTACCTCTATTTGTTTTTTTACTTTTGTATGCTGTACATGTCTCTTCTTTTCCAGTGTATACATTGAATAGTTCTTTTCTTTCTTTCTTTTATCATTTCATTATGATATGTATACCCCACACTTTGTGTCTATCTCTGTAGTATTCCTCTCATCATTCGCCTTTGTGATCAATAAATGAAATCATTATTATTATTATTATCATTATTATTATTATCATTATTTTAAAAAAGGATTGACGTAACTCTTCACAAAGGTAAACAGGGAAGACGAAGAGCGCGATTCGATTGTAAGATATTTTATTGGTTGAACGATATTTCAAGAGTAAGTCTGTCTTTGTCAAGTTCAAAATAAGAAGCGATAAAAATTCAAAATTATAGAAATTTAAACGTCAGGTATGAACGGGAGCAACCAGCGTCCACACGTTGATGGAATGACATCATCAGTTTTTAAGTTACAGTTTTATAACAGACGAAAAGAAAAAGACAGAAAAAAGGGAAAGAAAAATAGAGAAAGAAGAATAATTAATCAAACAGTTTTGTATAAATTTGATGATATTCTCCTGTCATCTTATTCATTCCTCCAGGGTTGGCACTGACATTTCACTGGCATTTCAAAAGTGTTGCATGAAAGTTATCAGCAAATGGCGATGAAATATCCTCGTTTCAAACAGATATTTCCTCAGCCACCTATTGTAAGTCTTGTTCATTGTGCAACAACATGAGTCAAGTGAATTCCATCAGAAATCATAACAGAAATGTTATGATTTATACAGAAGGTGGAACATGTAAAGATTCCCATTTGGTGTACGCTGCAGAATGCACGAAACACAACTTAATTTATGTTGGTTGTACAACAGAACAGTTAAACAATTAAACAAAAGGTTTAATGGGCACAGATTCGACGTCAGCCACAATAACAGAACTTGCTGAACATTTCGTTTCAAACGGCTGCAATTTTGAAAAAGATTTGAAGGTGCATATTCTCAGAAAATATTCTGAATCTGCCCCACTTTCACTTCTCAGAATGTACGAGGAGAAATATGTTTGCAGGTTATTAACATCACGCCCTGGAGGAATGAATAAGATGACAGGAGAATATCATCAAATTTATGCAAAACTATTTGATTAAATATTCTTCTTTCTTTCTTTTTCTTTCCTTTTTTTCTGTCGTCTTCATTTTTCTGTCTTTTTCTTTTCGCCAGGATATAATAAATATCCTGGAAACAGCCGTAAGACATTCTATTTATAAATGTTCTATATTATACACAGCCTTGGTCTTTTATCTCATTACGAAAAGTAAATCCTTATATTCAAACACTGATATATGACCTACGTTGGAACCCTTATTCGCATAACCACCGAACCTGGAGCTTAACTGTGGTCTATCCATAGCACTTACTCAGCATTACCTGAAACCTCTGGGTCTAATTGACACCACAATCGCTCATAACCTATATATATAATATATATATAATCATACCTTGATACTGTGTGAACTAAGAGCCCCCCGTTCACAGGCCGCTGGTATTTATAGTGTGTTAAACACTTTCGGTATGCAAATTAGGAATTCCTTCATAGAATAACTGCTGCATTTGTTGAGCATTTAAATAGTTTGGCTGCTTATATCTCCGGAGAATGATGTTGACACCTCTGAGGAGAACCCAATTAGGTTCGGATATTGAGATTGTGGTTGTTCATTTTTTTTTTTTTCAGTCTGCGGAGAATTGGTTGAAATTTGGCCTGTTTATAATTATATCATATGTTATATATACATATATATATATATATATATATATATATATATATATATATATATATATATATATATATATACATGTCTGTATGTCTGTGTGTCTGAATTTGTCCCACTTCTCATCACGGTGTACAACCAGTGTTTACGTCCCCGTAACTTAGCGGTTCGGCAAATGAATTTGATAAAATAAGCAGTAGGCTTTAAAAATGAGTCCATCTGTTCGACTAAAATCTTTTAAGGCGGTGCTCCTGCATGGCCGCAATCAAATGTCTGAAACAAATAAAAGAATGTGTGTGTGTGTGTGTGTGTGTGTGTGTGTGTGTGTGTGTGTGTGTGTGTGTGTGTGTGTGTGTGTAATTAGGGTAAACTGCAGTTGTTTCCTCTTGAAATTGCTACTATAAAATATTTTTTTCAGTGTCTGAAGAATATTCCTTTTATTTACTCTTCTTTTTTTTTTTTTTTTTTTCAGATCGTGATGTCTGCTACTTTGAGAATAAGCAATACTACAAACTTAGCCGATGACAAGCAGCAAACATGTCTCAACAACTTTATAAAGTACGCTAACGAAAAGGAAATCGCATATAGTGTAGCGATTAATATTTCTAACAGTGCTGTTTGTGGAGATGCACAACGGAAGGGATTAAACATAACCATATATTCCTATTGCCATGAAGGGAAAATTCCGATCGACGTAGGAAGTAAAAACACCCATTGCAGTATGTAGTCTATATCTATTTTATTTCTCGTTTTTGTTCGCTGGTGGTGGTAATTGTGACGATAATGTCACCTCACTTTAAGGGTAGGTAACTCCTATCATTAAGGTTATTTTAGTTAGGGTCTTATTTTTGCATAGTTAGAACCATTATGCTTATCATTAATCTCGTGTAAACTTAACAAATTTGGTTGAATACCTGTAATAACTTAGCTGTTGCTTTCTTCACACAAACATAGAGTAGCAATTCTCAGTTCAAAGTCTTTGCATTCCCTGGGTGGAGCGGGAGAATGGCATTTCAAAAAGCGCAACAAAGACGGAAAATATAGAAGTAACCAAAATCGCTTTTTAAAATGTGTCACGATTTTTTTTTTCTTTTTTTTTTTTTTTTTTTTTTTGTACGTGTTATTTCGTATTTGTTTCTATCTCGAAATCAAAGGAAATTACGAGTATTCCCTTCAAACTTTGTTTTTGTGACCTGGACATCAATGTTTTGAAACATATCTATTTTTCATTACATTTCAGACAGATTCAGCGCTCAAGCAGAAATATCGTTATAGCAAATATTCTACTCAATACCACAGCTTTGCTTGTCAGTTGCTTGACCTTAACCACTTGAGCATGTCCCTTAGCGGCTGACAATATGTGCCTTTCTGACCATAAGCGAGATTAGTGAGGTACATCATAGCCATGCGTAGGGGTTTGAATAAATGTAACAAAAGCAAAGTTTGAAGGAATATTAGCCATTTGTTATACTTTCTAGGGGTAAGCAAATAGGAAAATAACAGTTGCTATCCAAGTATAAAAATCGTGTTACAAAGTGTAATCAATTAACCCTTTAAATGATTAATATCCCTTATCCCTAGAACTTTTTTCAACAACAACGGCTCCACTCCATTTACAACAAGATACTTACGAATCTAAGAATCATCTAGATACGCAGACAGAATTGTGGATCACAATCATGATATAAAGACCATGTTTTGATATCGATGAAATTTATATTCAGTGTTCCATGTTTTTGTTTTTCCTATTGCTCAATTTACATTTGCATCTAATGTATTCAAGCAAAAGCTTATGCTTTTGATTTCAATGTGTCCACCCGCAGTACCAATGAAGGGTCGATAATAACAGATTGTGCAGAGCCTGTGTGAAGGGGGTAGTAATATAATATTAGTGATCGAAGGAGACATGAATCAGCAGGTCTGATCAGAAATGGCACAAGACAACTCAGCTACAAGGATCAGTAGATATTGTAGTAGTGGTGGAAAAAGCAGAAAGTAGAGAGATAATTTGTAGACTAGAAGTTAGATATTGACTCCATGCCAATCAGTCAACTAGCCTTTTTGTCGGATATGATCCAAGCTTTCCGTGGAATCCACAGCAGTAATACTCTCCAATGTGAAGGGGCAGGATCTCGTTGTCTTTGTTGTTCCCACTCTTGAAGAGTTTTGTGATCAAGGCTCACCAGCATCGCATTCCTTTTGTCTGTTATCTCAAAGAGGCCACTAAAATATTTACTAGTTGTCTGTATCTTCTAGACTGAATAACTACTAATATGTGACTGACCATTTCTAAAATTACATACGGAAAATAACGAGCTTCAATTCCGATAACCTCGGGCATCCAATAAAATCAAATATTTCTGAAGAGGATAAGAAGCTAATTTATTGCAGGCATATCTTTATGGAGGCTAAAATACTTTTTCTCAAAGTTAGTCAACTTTGATATACAAAATAGTGTTGTGTCCAACGAAGACAATGTAATACTTCAGTGAACCTGTAACACACTAGCCGTCAGTTAACTGGTTGCCCAATACCCAGTGGTGAAGTCTCTACATGTTTATACAACAGGCGAGAAATAGTAGCAACAGTCTCCCTCATATCACAGTGTTCCGTCTGAAAATAAGGAACGAACATATTGAAATAATTTAGTAAGTCCTGCATCACCTTGCTTTGAGCCTTCAATCACTTGATAGAGTTGTAGGTGTGCCATCATAATATACGATGTGTCTTGGATATCTTAAACTTGGAAAGCCCATCCTTTGACCTGTCTGGCCACGGTTTATTTCTTCTAGAAAGGAAAAGAGAGAGGAGGAGAGAGAGAAAAGAAGAAAAGGATCGACCCGTCGCCACCACAACTGGCCAGCAGCTTTATTTATTGACTCCGAAACGATGAAAGACAAAAATGACCTTGGTGAGACTGCAGAGCGCCGGAATGTTTCCCACATAATAATCTTTCCGATGTTCTAACGACTCTGCCAGTGGACCGCTAGTACGTCCAGCACACTCATCCTGAAAAAATACAAGATGGTTATATGGTCAAGGCTGAAATGTTTTTCGTCATAAGTCTACGTAATAATAATTGAATTGTTACTAAGAAACAACAATAATTGGTATTCAAATACCATTTAAGTTTACATCTAGAATGCCTAGAATGGAATACGAAACATGAATTGCCATCACCGCTTTCACTGAATATTTCCAAAATTATTACACTTTGGAAGATTAATAACTAAACGAGGGATTTAAATGTTAATACGATCTCATAGTTGTAGAATTTAGTTTAGTTTTAAAAACTTTATTTATTTTAATGGTTTCTATCTATTTTATATTGCAATTTGTGAAAAGCTACATCGTTGACTTCAGTTTCCAACGGGCCAGTCGCTGCTTCCTTGCATTTGTAATGGCAAGATTCGACAAAGAAGTATCTGTTTTTCAATGCCGACCAATATTTGTGAAATATCTTGTACGCGAAACCTCAATATTTCCGAGAGGTTTTTTTTCCACGAAGTTTAAATATTTCCAGAAAAAATAGGGGGTTCCAGTGCAAGAATCATTTTAAAGTTAAATAGTTTATCTTTATTTGCAGCTTTTCATGGATTTATTTCCTTCAATATTGATTTTAAGATGTTAATATGAAATTAATATTAAGCTGCAAGTGTTGTGTAATAAATTATGTTGCCTGCAACATAATTACAGGCAAAACTACATTTTTTTATTTTTTTTGTTAGGGAACATGGGGCAGTGAGCTGGTAAAGGAGGCGGTAGTACAGGTATTGCAGAAAAAAGGCTAAAATGTAAAAGACAAATAAATGTACGCTGCTCCCTTCACTACCTACTCTCTGTATACCGTTGAGCATCTACCATGGTATCGTTAACAAAAATGTCAAAGAGTTGTCTCCCGTGCTTGCTTCACTAATTATAATAATATTTATTATTAATTAAAAATGTTCTTTGGTTGATTTGTTTGTTGAGATTTTCTGCTGAGTTTTGTTGGATTTTCCTCGCTGGATTAATTTTTTTTTTTTTTAATGTGCACACTTTTAAACATCTCATGACTCTTCTAATTATGGTTAATAAACCCTTTAGTTAATAATCCAACAATTTAAATTTTGTGACTTTCGACACAAACTCGCATGTGCGCGCCTGCAAAAGTGCAGATTTTTTTCTTATATAATATAACCTTTCACAGTCTCTCCCTCACTTTCTCACTCACTCTCTCTCTCTCTACTCGTTTCTCCTTCAATATTTCTCTCTTTCTCTTCAGTTAAATGTCCTCCTGGTTCTTATTCTACTAAAATTAATGGTGTCACTGAATGCAAACCCTGTCCAGTTGGAGAGTATAAGGATACTGCTGGGAACCAAACTTGTACCCCTTGCCCGGCAAATAAATCAACATACTCAGAAGGAAGTATACATGTAAACGATTGTAAAGGTAAGTCTTTTTACACCTCTTCTTCCCTAGCTAATCTACAAAAATTTTGCTTTGTCCCCTTTTGTTTTGATTTTGCTTTTGTTTCTTTTTTGTTGCTTTTTTTTTCTTTTATAAATGTGTACTTAAGGAGTTATCGTTTCTGATTGTTGTTTAATCCTTCAAACATCGATTGATGTTTCATCAAAGACCAGCAGACATCGTCGATTGATGTTTCAAAACTTTTGCATGGCTACAAGCATCATTAAAAGGAAGTGAATATTTTACGACCCTTTTTGATAATGAGAATGTAAGTTGTATTGCACGGAAGACTAATAATTTTTGTAATAAAAAGTTAATATTTTTGTATATCGTCTTGCCTGATATGCTTTTTCATACATTTACTCCTCTACCTGCTCGAGTTCAAATCTCTTGAGCACTACGAAGTGTATTCTATACAGAGAGTACCTGTCTCTAATCTATAAGCTATATACGAGTTTAAATATGCTTGAGATATACCGGAGCCCATACAAAAGCCATTCACTGTATTTTGTAATTGAGAACATTTTTCACTGAAGACAAATGGTGTAGATACACCTAAAATCAGCACGCAACACCACCTGCCCAAACTGTAAGATGCAAGCATCTTGGAGTGGTTAACTCCCCTGCGAGCTGATACGAGAGATTGTCCTTCATGATATTCTCGTCATTGTTGGATGACTGGTAGCGCTAATCGGTGGCTCACAGTAAACAAATTACAGGGAAGCAACGCTAAGTAGTGATGTGTATAAATACAAGGTTATTACCTGTTCAAATATGCTTGCGGCATATTTGAACCTATAAGAAAGCCATTCCTTGTTTTGTAATGGAGAAAATTTCTCGCTGTAGACAAATGGTGTAAATACATCTATTTATTTAAAGTGAAAATAAGTACAAAGGTTCTCAAGAAAAGGATATTTGAGGATTGTTGTTTGTTTTGTTTCGGTGCTGGGGGCGTTTTGCACACACATTCATGCTACCCTTTTCCGCCGTTTAAATGTTAATAATATTATAAATAGAATTAAGGTAGTGAGCTGGCAGAATTGTTACTGCGCCGGGAAAAAACGCTTAGCGGTATACCTCTGACTTTCCGTTCTGAGTTCAAATGCCGCAGGGGTCGACTTTGCATTTCATTTCTTCGGGATCGGTAACGCACCAGTTGTAATCAACTTATCCCGAAGTTGCTCGCCTAGTGCCAAAATTTGAAATCAATGTTATAAACAGATTCAGGGCGACAGAAAGCGGACTGACAACGCTGTATAAAATGTCTTGAAGTCCTGGAGCAGCTACCTATGGCCTGAGTTCGAATCCTGCTGAGTTCAACTGTTCCTTTTTTCATCCGTTCGGAGTCGATTAATAAAATAGCAGTGCAGGGTGGGTTGGACTGATGAACTTACTAAAGCGTCAGAACTGCTTTCTTAGATTATCTGTTGGGGTTCTTTGAGTTCAGATTTGTAATTCCACCAACGTACCAATGATGGACAAGGAGCATCCCATCCAACAATCAAATGGCCAGAGTGAACAGGTAGGTAGGACTGCAACTAACATTAACATGCCAGCAATGGAATGCTGACATCTTGGTCTAACAAGAGATTGACAACGGTTGAAAGGAATTTAATGTAAAGGTGATGAATTAGCAGCATAGATATAGCAGAACGTCGAACAAAACAGTTTGCGATATTTATCTAAGTCGTTTTACACACTGAGTTCTTATTCTACCATGGATGACTTGTCCTTTTATCATTCCTGGCTTGATAACATACTAATCACGTACTGGAAATTAGTATAAATACTCCTATACGCCTCCCAAGTGATTTGTTGCCGTGTTAAAGGATGTGAGAGATTGTTTGATGTCAGGTTAAATGACAGTAAATTGGCAGAGTTGTCAGAGCGTCGGGTGAACGGCCTTTGCAGTATTTGTCCTTAATCTCTGAGTTCAAATTCCATCAAAATCATTTTTGCCTTTCATTCTTTCGTACTCGGGTCAAAAGAATATCAATCAATCAAGGAAAGTGGCTAGACCATAAGAAAGCTGGACCAGTTTGCCGGCCAGTGTCATCAGCTGTAGTCTTACTGCCACGTGGTGTGTCTTTGTTTTGTAGTGCTTCTCCTCTGTTCGTCGATTTTTGCGATGGCTGAAACGAAGGAACAGCATGCTTCCTTGAAATTCTGTTTCTTTTTTGTTTTATGTTTTTTTTTGCTGGGGAAACGGCGGCCAAAACAGTTGTCCTGCTTCAAATAACTTACAAGAGTGCTGCTTTGAGGAAAACACAAGTTTACGAGTGGTTTTGACGCTTTAGGAATAGTCATTCGTCGCTTGAAGACCAACCTTGTTCAGGGCAGGGCGACCGTCGACCTCCCGAACGAATGAAAGCATGAAAATTGAGGAACTGATCTTGGAGGACAGTCACTGAATAATTGACGAACTTGTTGATATGATTTCTGTGTCCTGGAGCTCCTGCCAACGAATTCTGAGCAAAGAATTGCAAATGAAAAGGGTTGCAGTAAAATTCGTGCCTCGCTTGTTCACGGAAGATCAAAAACAGTCACAATTGAATGCGTGTCGTGAACTGAAAGAATAGTTGGAAGTTGATGCGGACCTTTTTTTTTGAAGGTCATCACTGGTAGCAAAAGCTGGTCCTACGGTAAAAAACGGCGAAGGCCTTAAAAGGCATCACTTCGCAAGAGTTTTAGGTCTGCTTCGAGCAGTGGAAAACAGATGCATTGCTTCAAATGGAGAATACTTTGAAGACAATAAAAGTGTAAACATGTAAAACTAAGTGAATAAAATAACATTGCAAAATTCCGTATTCTTTTGGGTATCCCCTCGTATATCCCCCGGTTTATTTATTGTGCTCATGATTCCAATCACCGAAAGTTTTACAAAACTTACCACTAACATTATTATAACCTTCCTTGTATATAACAATGAAGGTTTATGTTTTCAATTTTACTGAATTCCCTGTTAGTGTATTAAAAAATTAAAAAATACAACAGGGTATTTTATTTGGTTCAGGTCTAAATAGTTGTTGTTTTCTATATTTTTTTTGTTACATTCTAGATATATGCACCAGCGGTAGCATTGCAAGTACAAAATTACCACCGTGTACTCTCTGTCCAATGAATTCATACTACCTGAACGCAACCTATTGTGAATCATGCCCACCTTTAACCAAAAACAGAAACTATGGCTCTCTTTCATCAACCAGCTGCGAATGTAAGTAATCGCGGAAAGTATAACATTTGTCAACTTGTCAGTTTTTTTTTACCTTTCTGTAGCTTTTCGTAAAGTTAAACTAGTTAACATTTCTTATCTATAATGGGAATCATGTCCACTGTTAATCAAAAAGAGAACCTGTGGCTATGTATCAGTAACTAGCTGCGACTGTAAGAGTTCACGGAAGGAATAGCCTATATCAAGACCTTGTGCAGTTATATCACATTTTTTTTCTCTTTCCTTAGCTTTTCGTAGAGTTAAGCTGGCCAACACTTCGTTGTAATTCTTCTTCAAAAACCGTCAGGGAATAATTCATTTTAACCTCTGCTTTTTACATTTTAATGCTCTTTCTTTTGCGCAATGCAACCTAAATTCAGTGAAAATTACTGAAGGAATTAGCAAATACTATTGCCAGGAATAACCCAGATTAATATGTACTGATTCTACCTCAGTAGCAGAAACAGAAAAGATACAAACAGGTCATAACACGTCTGTGTGTCCTCGGGCTGGAATGTTCTCTCCTACGACTTAAATCACAAACGCCGGGTTCAGTTACTTTCGAAAACGTTTAAGTACAAAATCTTTCTTTTTCTTCAGTTATATAATTTTAATATATTAGACTATAAGGAAGGCGAGTTGGCAGAATCGTTAGCATGCCAGACAAAATGCCGCTAAGCATTTTGTCAGTTTTTACGTTCTGAGTTCAAATTTCGCCGCCGTTGATTTTTGCTTTTCATTCTTTCGGGAAAAATAAAATAAGTACCAATTGGTATATATATATATATATATATATATATTGACCGTTGACTGAACACTATTCAATTTTTTTTCTCCGTGTTTTTCTCCTTGTCTCCGTATTCCTCTTGTTGAAGAGCGTAGCTCGAAACGTCAAAGACTTTCCGTATTCCCGAGCGTCATACTAATACATCCTTTTTGTTATTTACACCACCTGTCCTCGTCTGTTGTTGTTTTTTCGTACATTCTCCCATATATATATATATACATACATACAGTGTGATTCGATCACTTTTTAAGTCATCTCTACAAATATTCAATAGAATTTAGAGCTATCACTGAAAGTTACGACGTTTCGTATACGAACACGTTTATGTAAGCAATGCGATCGAAAATACAAAAATAGGCAATATATACGTATCTATTTTTTTGTTCTCGATCGCATTGTTTACATAGATGCCTTTGTATACAAATATCGTAATTTTCAGTACCGGTTCTTAATTTTATAGAATATCTGTAGCGATAACTTAAAAGTTGACTAGACCTTGCCTCTCATCATTTCGAGGTCGATAAAAGAAGTACCAGTTGAACACTGGGGCCGATTACATCGACTAGCCCCTTCCCATAAAATTTCAAATGTTGTGCCTATAATAGAAAGAATAACTACCCTTTTACCATCTTCCATGTGGTATTTTGTGAACCCTTAGTCGTTAATAAAGAAATTGATATTATTATTATTATTATTATTATTATTATTATTATTATTATTATTATTATCATCATTGTTATTATTATTATTGAGTGATAGTGCAGTGCATGCTATCAATGTGATACTAGGGTAAAATATACGAAGCCCAGTATATCTATCATGACTAACCGTCTGATAAGAGTACACCAAGCACATGCATCACAACCATATGTGCGCGACATGGTGATCTCATACCAAGATAAATAGCGCATGACCTTGCAGATAGGGCCCAGTTAGAATTTTCTTGAGGTCGAGCAGACCATCCCGCTCAAAAGGTTCCTGAATAAGGGTTCTTCAAGGATGTTGGAGAAAATACCCATGTTTCCAAAGGTGAATTATCCAAACATCAAAGAATTCCTCTCAACACAAGATTATGATGCTCCCCGACTACTTCTGCTCGTGATCAGTGGTGCATATATCGTCAGCCACTAAGGGACATGCTCAACTGGTTAAGGTCAAACAACTGACAAGCAATTCTGAGGTATTCAATAGGATATTTGCTGAAGCCCATTTTTTATACCAAGACAAAACAATGTACATTATAACACTTCCACTCAGTCAGATGAGAAGCCATGAAAGCCACTGCATCAGAGCATTTATCATTATTATTATTATTATTGCTACTACTACTACTACTACTACTACTTCTTCTTCTTCTTCTTCTTCTTCTTTACAGCGCAGTGTAGTAAAGGTCATTATTCCTACGATGGCTTTGAACCTTGTATCGAGTGTCCTCTAGGTTACTATACCAACTTCACAATGCAAACAACGTGTTTGGAATGTCCAGATGGAACTACTACCTTGATTACTGGAGCAACAAATGCATCTACCTGTATTTCTGTCGGTAAGTAACTCCAATCACAAAGATTTAATCTTCTATGCTTTTGTAGTCATTGAACTGCAGAGGATGGTTTTAGTCTGTCGTAAGGACTTCAGTGCAATATTTCAGTTTACTACTTTCATCGAGTAACTTAAATACATTTTCTTTTGTGGTTTGCATTCATTCTTGTTCTCTTTTCCATCAGATTTTAACGTTTGCTCGGTAAATTTACATGGGCTCATTTACAGCTGCTTATTTTATTTAACTGTAGTTAAAACAAAGATTCAGTGCCTCACGTAGTTAAAACAAAAATTCGGTGGGTTCATTTTATCTTCTACTTGTTTCAGTCATTTAACTACGGCCATGCTAGAGCAACGCCTTGAAATTTTAGTCGAATGTATCGATCCTAGTACTTATTTTTTTAAGCCTGGTATTTCCTCTATCGGCCACTTTTACCGAACTGCTAAGTTATGAGCACGTAATCATACCAGCACCGGTTGTCAAGCAATAGTGGGACACAAACTCAAAGACGTGCACACATAGATGTATATACACATATATACAACGGGTTTCTTTTCGGTTTCCGTCTACCAAATCCACTCACAAGGCTTTGGTCGACTGAACGCAGAACCATGTGGTTGGGAAGCAAGCTTCTTATCACACAGCCACGCATTTACGTCGATTCATGTTAGAATGAGTGGCTACGTTTTGCTTATTTACTATAGAATGGCCCATACTTAGAATATTGGCTTCAGATAACACTGGAATTATTGTTGGCATCCTTTTGTCTCAGGAGACAATGGAGTTGCGCATAAACTAATCCAGTCTGTTTTTTCCTCTCCAGTTTTGCGCAGGCCTGGGCTAGATGTAAGAAAATCCTGGGTAGCCCAATCGTCAGGATTCCTCTCTCTCTCGATCTTGCTGACGTAGTCGAAAGGAGTGCAGAGCATTACGTTTGGCACCAACTTGGTTGCAGGAGCTGCCGGAAGAGTGTTAAGTCGAACACTAAACCGCCTACGGGGCTCCACTCCGGATTTCTTTGAAGGTTGTGTCCCTTCCGTAACCCTGGATAGGGGCCTATACCGAGTACTGTCAGCCGGAGCCAACTGAGCCCGGGATTCGTGTCATGCAAGGTCATCACTCCCTGAAGTAATGAAGAAAACCGCTACCCGGGAATTATACATACAAAATAATAAATATAAAAGAAATACAATGCACAACACAAAAATCATAAAAGAATGCTACAAAATTATAGATTTAAATACAGAAAAATACAAAGAAGTCAACGCTATAAGCAGGATAATATACGCATAATATAAACAGGCGCCGGCGCCTGCGTGAGTGTGTGGTAAGAAGCTTGTTTCCCAACCACATAGTTCCGGGTTCAGTCCCATTGTGTGACAGTGTGTGGCACCTTGGGCAAGCGTCTTCTACTATAGTTTCGAGCCGACCAAAGCTTTGTGAGCGGATTTGGTAGGCGGAAACTAAAAGCCTATTGCATATAGAGAAAGAGGTGTATGTGTGTGTGTGTGTGTGTGTATTTTGTCCGTCATCAGCGCTTGACAACCGATGCTGGTATGTTTACGTTCCCATAAATTAGTGGTTCGGCAAAAGGGGATGATAAAATAAGTACTAGACTTTAACGAAAGAAGGTACTGCGGTCTATTCGTTTGACTAAAATCCTTCAAGTCGGTGCCCCTGCATGGCCTCAGTCTAATGACTGCAACAAGTAAAAAAATAAAAGATAAATTTATCGAAGCTGCAAAACAAATTCAGAGTTACAAGTGTTTCATCTCCCCTTTGCAATAATTGTTCCACCCGGGACAGTTGTAGTCTATTTACCTGCTACCAACGTATTGTTCACAGAATACGATGAAAATCAATAACAGCTTAACTTTTTCTGTGTTCCTCATTCTCAGACAAATGCCACAGACCGAAACATTAGATTCTTTTCTCCATGCGCCAAATGTTATTACTGAAGTCTCTTATAAATTCCGTTCTTCTCGGATATCTCGTTCATCTGCCATAGCCTCTTCTTCCTCTTGTTCCCCACCACTCTCCCTACCCGGTGCGACCTTTCTCTCCCTTCCTTTCTATAATTTTTCATCGCAAACTTCAGATTCTGTAGAGAATGGAATTAGATCTGTGTCAAACATATTATCAGTATTCACCATTTATCAGCAGAGAACATAGGTTTACTTTATCAATCCACTAGTTTTTTATTTATGTTTTTGCTTGTTTCTTTTGTTTGTTTGTTTATTTTTATTCTTCCCATCCAAGGAAGCAACAGAGACACTTGAATATGGTATTCTAAAAGTATTAATACAAATGCAAATGGCATTATGGTCGACAAACATCGAATTAGAGTCACCGCTGGATTGTATTTCTACAAGAAAATTATACTAAAAGACTTTTTGTAAATACTTTTTGCCCAAATATATTTCACACCTTATTTTTTGTCTTTGAAATATCCATTTATTATAACTTCTTGCAAGGCAAGTTTGAGTTAATTACATAGAAGAGACACATGACTTACAGTGGCGCGCCCTAGTGATCAGCTATTGTAAGGGAGACAATCCCTCCTCCATTAAGTTAAAGCAGAATACGAAGTTTAAATTTCAAATCAAAAAGTAAAGATGTTGGTACACAGAATTTTCTTCCTTTTTTCTTTAACACATTCTAAAGATCTTAAAATTTTCAAACATATTTCAGTACATTATGGATAACTATTGTACGGATATCGAATGGAGATAGATGCAAAATACATCAGGACAGCATTCGAATTCAAAAGTAATGAAGAAATGACAAAGCTGATTCTTGTAAAATTTACTGGTCCAATCACACAATAGCTTTGACTAATTTCTCAGACTTGCTGTACATACAAGCTATTGAAAGTTGAAAACTACAACTATGTATTTCAAAAGGCTGTTTCGTTTGCTGCAGAAAATATTGTTAAAATAGATATACGTAATAAGAAAACTTAGAATGGTTCCGACATTTGTGGACAGTGTATGTATACGCATATCCAAAACATGTGAATGTAGGTCCCCCATATGTGATCTTTGATCCAGCGTATGGGAACGTTGGTCCGGCTTATGTAGAAGTAGTTCTAGCATATGTGATTATAGTCATTTAAAAGTCGGAGAGCTGGCGGAACTGTTAGCTACATTTTGTTCCGTCTTTAGTTGCTAACTTCATATTCCTCCGAGGTCAACTTTGCCTATCATCCTTTCGGGATCGATAAATAGGTGCCAGTTCAACACTGGGATCAATGTAACCGACTAGTTCCCTCCCCCAAAATTTTAGGCCTTGTACCTATATAATAAAGGATTATAGTCAATTTATGGTTATCTTTTATAATAATAGTAACAGGCAATACTTTTGTCTAAGATGTGACAAAAGATCATACAGTCTATCCCTATGTAAATTCAATCAAAAACAAGCTATACACAGTAAGAGGTTAAAACAATTCTAGGACTATTTTTCTTGAAAGACGCTCTCAACCTGTTTCAATTGATTACTTAAGAGTATCAAGGCGGTAAGCTGGCAGAATCGTTAGCACGTCGGACAAATTGCTTAGCAGCATTTCAACCGTCTTTACGTTCTGAGTTTAAATTCCACAGAGGTCGACTTTGCTTGCAATCCTTTCGGAGTTGAAGTAATCGACTTATCCTCTTCCCCCGAAGTAATCGACTTACCCTCTTCCCCCAAAATGCTAGCCTTGTGCCAGAATTGGAAGTTATTATTTAAGATTATGCACTACATTCTGAGTTCAAATTCCGCCGAGGTCGATTTTGCCTTTCATCCTTTCGGGATCGATTAATTAAGTACCAGCGAAACATTGGGGTCGATGAAATCGACTAGTCACCTCCACTAAATTTCAGGCCTTGTGCCTATACTAGAGAGGATTATTTAAGCTTATGGAGAAATTTGATAAAATTATAAACATTTCCATTATACAACTGGTGTTTTGTACCTGACTAAAGTGTCTGGTATGAAATTTCAATTTGAATTGGATGGTTCTGTATTGTGGAACCAGGAACAAAATTGACTAGATTAACATCTAATGCAATTTTTGCAAGTTTTTCTTTTTTTTTTTTTTTTTTTCAGAAACAAACATATGCAATACCAATCCTTGTGCTAATAATGGAACATGCGTACCAAATGGACACTCATACAACTGTAATTGTACTAATGGTTAGTTAAAACAACTCTATTTGTTATCTATGGATATGAAAGTGCTTAACTGAAAACAGGTTCTGTTAGCCCGGATTTTATCTAACTTAAGGTAGATTTTATCCACCTTAAATTTTGAATTCTTATTCGCATACCCAACAACACTGGTTGCCAAACGTAAATTATGAAATAATTTTTTCAGCTTATCGATACTGGAAAAATTCACAACATTTCGCACCAATAAACTACTATTGTTCCTGAAAGTTGTCATTTTTTTAATATTCTTTGCAGATAACTTAAAGCTCACTGCCCGGATCTAATCTACTCCATTCCTAAACTTTTGGATTTTTATTCGTACATACATACATACATATATGTGTGTCTGTGTGTGTGAAAAGGTTGAATTATATTTCGTCCTTTAATTTGGAGGATTCCAAAAAACAGTTTCTAATAAAGATTCTTCATATTTTGCTGGTATCTTACTGGCATAAGTTTGCGAATATGAAAATAATATTTGTATATGGTGTGTTATATGAATTTATGGAAAGGTATCCTATAAAACTGAACAAAATTTGTTTAAAATAGAGAGGAGATGTTAACTATATATATTTTATATATACTTTATCTATAAGGCTCAATTTAATTTTAATTTTTTATAAATTGATTTTAATTGAGTTTTTTACCTGTAATTTTGGATTTTGTCCCTAATAATAATATTATATATATATATATGTATATTTACATACATACTTATAGGTGTGCGTGCATATTTATACATATATATATGTACACACACACACACACACACACACACACACACACACACACACACACACACACACATATATATTTATTTAAGACCTACACACCCATATATATGTATATATTTATGCATTTATGCAAGTATGTATTTCTGCATGTATGTACCTATACATGTATATGTGCATGTATGTTTGTATGCTATGTGTATATATTGTAAATAAACTGTAATCCTTATGTTTTGTGGCTTCTTTTTTCTGCGTACAGAATTCACTGGAGGAAAGTGTGGGAAAATGGTAGACCTATGTACACCTAACCCGTGTTACTACAACGGTACCTGTACTATGAAAGGTTCAGCATTTGAATGTAACTGCCCTGCAGGTACGTAATATTATGTTTACTAGTATTTTATAGCAAATCTGAAGCTTTTACATTCACCGCCTTCCTTGTATTTGTGTGTGCGTTTGTGTGTATACATATACATATATGTATATACATATATAATTATTATAAAATCTGGTAATTAGTCATATATTAATTAATATCGATTAATTATCAGGAGGTCAGCACGTCTAAAGAATCAAAGAGATTCAGAAATATTATCTGCAATCTCAGGGGATTAAGGTACATTTTAAAAAAATAACGTCGACCACTAACGTGGACAATTAATGCGCTAGAAATAGATCACATCTTGTGTCTATTAAGACCTAAAATGTTCTCAACATGAAATATAGCAGCATTCCAAAAACGTTTTTGGTATGCTGCTATATTTCATGTTGAGAACTTTTTAGGTCTTAATAGACACAAGATGTGATCTATTTCTAGCGCATTAATTGTCCACGTTAGTGGTCGACGTTATTTTTTATAAATATATACATATATATATATATGTATATACATATATGTATATATATATATATATGTATATACATATATATATATATGTATATACATATATGTATATATATATATATATATATATATATACATATATATATATGTATATACATATATGTATATACATATATGTATATACATATATGTATATACATATATGTATATACATATATGTATATACATATATGTATATACATATATGTATATACATATATGTATATACATATATGTATATACATATATGTATATACATATATGTATATATATATATATGTATATACATATATGTATATATATATATATGTATATACATATATGTATATATATATATATATGTATATACATATATGTATATATATATATATGTATATACATATATGTATATATATATATATATGTATATACATATATGTATATATATATATATATGTATATACATATATATATGTATATATATATATGTATATATATATATATGTATATATATATATGTATATATATATATATGTATATATATATATGTATATATATATATGTATATATATATATATATATGTATATATATATATGTATATATATATATATGTATATATATATATATGTATATATATATATATGTATATATATATATATGTATATATATATATATGTATATATATATATATGTATATATATATATATATATGTATATATATATATATGTATATATATATATATATGTATATATATATATATATGTATATATATATATATATGTATATATATATATGTATATATATATATATATATATATATATATATATGTATATATATATATATATGTATATATATATATGTATATATATATATATATGTATATATATATATATATGTATATATATATATATATGTATATATATATATATATGTATATATATATATGTATATATATATATATATGTATATATATATATATATGTATATATATATATATATGTATATATATATATATATGTATATATATATATATATGTATATATATATATATATGTATATATATATATATATGTATATATATATATATATGTATATATATATATATATATATATATATATATATATATATATATATATATATATATATATAAATATATATATATATATATATATATACATATATTTATTTATTTATTTATTTATGTTTCAGCCAAGTGGCTGCGGTCATGCTGGTGCACCACCGTGATTTTCACGATCCTTGCATGGCTCTTCTCCCCCACCTGACATGGTCCAATCAAGAGTTTTGATGGCACATCTGGTGTATAAGAGAATTTGACACAGCTGCCCTAAACTGAGTCTCATTACGAGTCATTGGTTCGTCTGGTATCGTGGAGAGGAAAGTGTCAAGTTTTGTCTTGAAGACCTCCGCATCCATGTCTTGCATGTCTCTCAAATGTTTTGGCAGGGCATTGAAGAGCTGAGGTCCTCTGAAAACGAGGCTGCTGCAGTATCTCGTTCTTATGTGAGATGCAGTGGACGGTACCTTTGGCATCATGCAGTGGCGACCCGTGCGGGCATTTCTCTAGTACTTGATGCCAAAGTTTGACACCAGTCCTTCCAGTATTTTCCATATATATATATTATTACATATCTCTCCCGCCTGCGCTCCAGGGAGTAGAGACCTAGTGCCTTCAGTCGCTTCCTGTAGTTCATCTGTTGGACTGTGGCGATCTTTTTTGTATAGTGCCGCTGAATTGCCTCGAGTTCTGATGTCCGCTTAACACTGTGTGGTGACCACAACTGAGAGCAATAGTCTAGGCGGCTCAGAACAAATGTCTTCCACAGAGTCAACATGACTTTTTGATCCCTTGTACGGAACGTCCTCAGTATCCACCCTGCCATTTGTCTGCACTTTGCTGTCAACTTGACAATATGCATGTGAAATGATGCATCACTACACATGTTGATGCCCAGATCTCTTACTGTTTGTGGTTCTGGGATTGCAGTACCTCCAGGCCCTGTGTATGCCAGTTGGGAGGTACGTGTGGTCTTGTAGCGCAGTACTTGAAATTTTTTTTTATTGAACTGCATATTATTTTGCTCTGCCCACTCATATATTGCATTTAGGTCATTCTGCAGGCTTACAATATCATCAGGATTCCTTATTGCCTGAGATATCTTTGTGTCATCAGCATAGCTAGTGACAGTGGCTCTCCGAGTGACCGTGGGAATGTCCAGAAGGGCCACTATGAACAGTAGTGGCCCCAGAACAGTTCCCTGTGGAACACCGCTCAATATTTGTGTTTCCCTAGATAGTTCTCCATTGGCTGCAACTGTCTGACTTCTACCATTCAGGAAGTCATGCAGCCACTCTCCTAATTTACCAGCTATGCCAAGGTTTCGCAGCTTGTGACATATCAAGCCATGATCAACTTTGTCAAAGGCTTTTGCAAAGTCGAGATATATCACATCAACATTTGAATGGTCAAGTAGCTGCTTCAGGACCCAGTCATAATGCTGCAAGAGCTGCGTGAGGCAGCTTCTACCTGGTCGGAAACCATGCTGGGTCTCATTCAGCAAGTCATTTTCTTCTAGGAACGCAATCAATCTCCTTCTGACAATTCGTTCCATGACTTTGCTAATATGTGAAGTCAGAGAGATGGGCCTGCAATTTCCAGCCTCTGTTCTGCTTCCACCTTTATGGATAGGACATATGGTGCCTTCCTTCAGCTTTTTGAGAAGTTTACCATTTGCAAGGAAACTATATATATACATATATATATATATATATATATATATATATATATATATATATATATACATATATGTATGTATATATATATATATATATATATACATATATATACATACATACATATATATACATACATACATATATATACATACATACATACATACATATATACATACATACATATATACATACATACATATATACATACATACATATATACATACATACATATATACATACATACATATATACATACATACATATATACATACATACATATATACATACATACATATATACATACATACATATATACATACATATATATATACATACATATATATATATATATATATATATATATATATATATATATATATATATATTATGATTGACCGTTGACTGAACACTATTCAATTTTTTTTCTCCGTGTTTTTCTCCTTGTCTCCGTATTCTTTCTGTTGAAGAGCGTAGCTCGAAACGTCAAAGACTTTCCGTATTCCCGAGCGTCATACTAATATATACTTTTGTTATTTACACCACCTGTCCTCGTCTGTTGTTATTTTTTGTATATTCTCCCATATATATATATATAGACAGACAGACAGACAAACAGACAGGCAGACATATATATACATATGGTAATTAAGAGGTAGTTTTATGCACCCAACGGCCCCAGAACTCCTGACCTTTTGCCTCACCACGGGTTGCAAATTTGAAGTCATATATATAGATATGCGTGTGTGTGTGTGTGTACATACACAAGGGACTGCTGAATCGAACTGGGATGTATCTATGTATTTTTTAATAATTTTATACTTTCTACCAGGAACCAATGGAACACAGTGTGAAATTATCCAGAAAACTTGTACATCTGGCTTATGCTTAAACAACGGAATATGTATCAACAAGTTGAATTCGAATGAATGTCATTGTCCAAGTGGATTCTCTGGCGACCAGTATGTTTTTTTTAATCACTTACTTGCTTCACTTCACTTACTGGACAGCGGCTATGCAGGGGCACGGCCTTGAAGGGTTTAGTCGAACAAATATTTATTTTTTAAAAATCTGGTACTTGTACGGGACCGATAAAATAATCATATATGTATATATATATATATATAATCACCTGATCAAGTAGATTATAAGAGGATGTTATACATCACTGGTCACGATGCGCTTGCATAGGCAGACTCGTTAGAGCGTTGGGGAGAGTGTTTCGTGGCATATGATCTGATTCTCTCCGCTTTGAGTTCAAATCTGCCAACGTAGCCTTTGCCTTTCATCCTTCTAGGATCGATTTTAAAAAGTGCTAATCCAAGGCGCTGGACCAGCGACACTGTATGCCTTCTTTGACACCACCAGCTGCCACCTTGGATACCTTCAGCAGAGTCCATTCTGCAGAAAGAACTCAGGCTTGGCATCTGGCTTGAGGATGTCTTCCTTTCCGTCGCCACCATCGGAGTGTCAGAGGCCATGTAAAGTGTCATGAGTAATGCCTTTCCTCCTCAAATGGTATAGTCTACTTAACTGTAAATAGATACAACAGGGGAGAAACAAGTGACCCTCCGAGCAGTGACGAAGATTTTATGATTAATTCGTTATATTTTATAATTAATTCGTTCCGAGTTCAGTTCTTTCTACAGTCAAAATAGCAACCTCACCAACAATGTTGGCTTCTGTGTTATCGCTTAACTTGTAAGAAATAACAAAAAGATTCTGCTGAAAAATTGGCTTTTATTTCTAGCAAGTCGAAGATAGTTGTCATGGTTAGAATGCCTCTGAACATAGGTCTTCTCAATCAGAGTGAACTTGGAATCAAACAATGACAATGATTACCTGTTGCAGATCAATGTCCCAGAAGTTCGACTTTAATCTGCTTAGTAGTATAAAAGCTAGAGATTGGCACCAGAACATAGGGACTTTGTGGATTGATAAAATATTAGTCTTTTTTTGATACAATGAGATTTTAAAATGTTTTAAGGATACATGATGTAGCACAAAGTATCATAATTTTTTAATTCTTTTACGAGTTTCAGTCATTGGAAAATGCGTATAATTACAGGGGTTTTATAGTCAGGAGGGAAGACACTTTCATGACTCTCTACAGGGCCTGCATGACTCCAAGGAGGGAAGGAGATATGACTCTAACTCTTCTAACAATGAACTCCGCTAAAGGCAGTCAACGTGGCATGTAGTGACACTGAACCAAGCGACGAATGAAGTCTACCACCAAAGTGGATATGACCAATTAAATCCCTTAAAGATGTTTTATTCAATCGTATCAACCCCTAAGTCTTTGTTTCAGTCTTATACTTATTTTTCTCTGTATGTATTTGTCGAACCATTAAGTTATGTGACGTACAAGGGCACTACACATAACAAAATGGGTTTTTTGTTTAGTGTAAATTATGTTTATGTTACTCAGTCATAAATACGTGTGTGTGCAGAGAGAGAGAGAGATGGTGAAGGGAGGAGTCATGAATTACATATATAAAATGTTATTTTTTTTTTTACTTTTTATTCCAGTTGTGATACCCGTGTTTTGCCGTGTAGCGCAAACCCTTGCCAAAATGCTTCTAGTTGCGAGGATCTTGGTAATGAACGCGCTAAATGCAACTGTCTACCCGGGTTTACAGGGGAGAAATGTGAAAGCAATATTGGTAAATATATTGTTTCATTTTGTATTATTTTTGTTGGTCTTTTGCTTTTTGTTAGTTTTTTTATGTTTTGGGGTTTTTACTTGTGGAACAAATAAATTACACTGGTGAACAAAATTCGAGCGTTTTGCTCTCCCATAAACTAAAGAAAACGAACTTTATAGTACTTTTAATGCAGATTTCGAATCTGTTTTTAGAAGTTTTCTATCAGGCATGATTTTTATTTGACAGAGTAATTAAATTAGACAATAAATGTACTATATTAATGCAGAAATAAGGCTGACAATTATAATTGGTCAACAGAATTAATGAAAAATTCTGTACCACTAACAAAAGTAGGTGAACTTAATAGCATTTTATCTACAGAATTCAAATATGTTTTCCGATTTTTTCTATAAATCATAGTTTTCCTGTGATAGCATATGTAAACTGTTAAACAATTATATTTCATAAATTCAAAAATTGGGCTAATATTACTAGGAAACTTGCCTTTAAAACGTTGAGGCGTATGATTTTCGACTGTATTTAGCTTCTGGAACGTCCGTTTTTAATGACCAACAATAATCAGCCAACAGAGAAGAGCTCCACTTTCCTTGGTATCAGGTTTCCATATTCAGAATGTCCCGGTGAAACATTTCGCCGTCCTCGTCTCTGACAGCTCCAAGATTTGCAGAGAAAACGTCCAAGTGAGAGTTCAAGAAGTGGATTTTTAAGCTCATATTGCATTTCAAGGCCTTGGAATGATGTCAGTAGCTCTTTTACTATGTCAAAATAGTTGGTACCAATCATGCCATTGCGCACGATTCGAACAGTCCTCTCCATAGGTTTGATGCAACATTAGAAAAAAGTCTTTGTAAAAGTTTTAAAGGATGTTCTCGTTTTGCTTTTTCGAAATTTAAGACAGAATTCTACACGAACTCATTGCTCTTCCAAGTCCCACGTTGTTAAACTTGAGACAGATCACCCAATGTACTACACATACCCTCGCTTTACCACTTCTATAATAATTACTACCTGAGGTGGCTCTTATTAAACTGAGGTCGAGGCTACCCATCCACTGCAATCGCATGCACGCTGCTCCGACCGAATGACGTACCGTTTTAAAAGTTCATTTTCTTTTTGGACAGTCTTCATGTATGTGTGTAACAGTCACATCATATTTCAGATTGAATATGTAAACAGACTTAGTAACTAATTGTTTAATAAACATACATTTAGTGTTCCTGTGTAAATACCTACGAGTGATTAAGTCACAGGGCGAGGCAGGCAATTGAATCAACTGGCTTCAGTTTCTGCTTAGCGTAATTTGTTGCCTTACTTTTCCCTGGTTGCCGTGAAAGCGTAGTGGGCAGTGTTACCTCATAAAACAAACATCTTTGAAAGCCATATAGTTAACGTGAGGTGCCTTTTTTTTTCCAACGTGGCAATAAAAATGTTTGTTAAATACAAGAGTCCTCATCATGTATTAAAACGTTTAATATTGAATACTTTGTTTAGGTGTCCTGTTCAATATACGCAGCCAAATTTGAACAAGAATAATTAAATCTCTATATTTCTTTGGGGTTTTTCTTTTTCTTATTACCACTTACGTTTGTTACCCTTTCAGACGATTGTGCAAGCTCTCCATGTCTTTTTAACGGAAATTGCACTGATTTAGTTGGTGGTTTTGAGTGTCAGTGCCCAAGCGGGTTGTCTGGAAAAACATGCAGCGTCAGAGAGAATCCGTGCAATGTATCAAAGTGTCACGGAAACGTTTGTATTGTTAACGAAGAAGCAATGGACAGCATATGCAGTTGTCACGAAGATTATACATACGGTAAGACTACTAGTTTAGTACGCTATTTTCATCATAAATTTATTCTAACGCTTAGTAATAAACGCATACAAGATTTGTCTGCCTGTGTGTGTATGTCTATATATATATATATAGACACACACATACACATATATATGTATGTAAGTGTATGCATGTATGTATGTATGTATATATATATATATGTATGTTTGTATGTATGTATATATATCTATGTATATATATGTATGTATGCATATATATATATATGTATGTATATATACATATATATGTATGCATGTTTGTATATATGTGCATGCATGTATATGAATGTTATGTATGTGTACATATATGTATATATATATGTATGTATATGAATGTTATGTATGTATATATATATGTATATATATGTATGCATATATATGTATGCACATATATATATATATATATATATATATATATATACATATATACATATATATGTGTGTGTGTGTGTGTGTGTGTGTGTGTGTGTGTGTGTGTGTGTGTGTGTGTGTGTGTGTATGTATGTATGTATGTATATATATATAAATAAACATAATTAAGGGATCAGCAACGGGGATCACCCTTAATTATGTTTATAAACGTATAAGAACTTTTAAATAAGTTCTTCACCGATAATGGTGTTTACATACCTAAGGGCTTGGTAGAAATTATTAATTTATTGATAAATTAATAATCTTTTATCCTTTTATTTGTATATATATACATATATGTGTGTGTATATATATATGTGTGTGTGTGTGTGTGTGTGTGTATGAGAAACTTTGGAGGTGATGTACAGGAATTATATATTAGAAAAAATAATAAGGTACTTAAATATCTGGATGGTTGTACATTTACAGATTTTTATTAATATGTCAATTTTTTCTATAAATTAGCGCTTGCATCTGATCTTGTAGATTCTCTGGAGAATCTACAAGAATAGATGCAAGCGGTAATTTATAAAAACATATGACATATTAATAAAAATCTGTAAATGTACAACCATCCAGTTATCTGAGTACCTTATTTTTTCTAATATATATGTATGCATATGTGTATGTGTGTCTAGGCCCTCGAACTTGTGTCCTTATTATTGATAGAACAGTTGGTCAGCGTGCACACTTCGTTGCTATTTCCAGACAAAAATCGGCCGACAGAATCTGAAATACTCAACCTTGAAACCGACGGATACATTTACATTTCGATATATGTATGTTTATATACAATGCGATTTTTTAATGATCCTCTCTCCATTTTAATATTTTAGCCGAGGTCTGTCAGCTCTCCTATGAATCCAGTACAAGGAACGAGGTTTCAAATTCTTATAAAACAGTAGCTGCTGCATCCTCAAAGGATTGTACTAGCGCATGTCTCAACGACAGTCAATGCCAGTCAGTAACATTTGACAACGACACAAAAAACTGCTACTTTTTCAATGGTAAAGTCAACACCAGTAACGATGCTTGCTGTGAAACATTCACCAAACATTGCCAAAATCCAACAGGTAAATACATATACACTAGTCTCAAAAATTATGGAAATGCTGCAAGCATAAATTTAACGTTTTTATAAAAGTCGTTCTCTTAATGGGGACTTTCGCCTGATATAACAAATTTGACTCTGCTTTCAAGGTTGAGTCTTCTCTCGTCAGTAAAATATATTGTCGTTATTCTTAAACTTGCTTTAAAATAATTATCTTTATTTAACTTTAAAATTTAGTTTTATTTCCTAATAAACAAAAGCAAAGACTACTGAGTTAACTAGGTTCCGGACAGTAGTAGTAGTGGTGGTGGTGGTGGTGGTGGAGACAGTCCATATTCACTACGCGTATGTATGGGCCAAAATAAAATATAACTTCATCTTTACTGATTCTCAATTTAGATTTTGACTAAGTTATTAAAATGGGCACCATGTACTGCCAAAATTTGTCCTTCTGCAATATTTTATGCATAACAGTTGGGAGCCAGTTGGTTGACAGAATCGGTAGAGTGTCAGATACGATACCTAACTTTATTTGTTCCGGTTCTTCATATTCTACGTTCAAATTTCGCTAAGTAACTTTGCCCTTCATCTTTTTGTGATTAACAAAATAAAATACCAGTTAAAGACTTGGCTCACTGTAATCGACAAACTCTTCCTTCTCCAAATGTGTTACCTATATTAGAAATGATTATTACACTTAATAATAAGGTGTTTACATGGTAGAACCGTTATCGCGTTAGACATAATGTTTAGCGGAATTTCTTCCAACTCTTTATTTCCTGACTTCAAATCCCAGAGTGGTCAACTTTACCTTTCAACCTTTCAGTGTCGATAAAATAACGTACCAGTCAAATACTGGTCGATATAAGCGGTTTACCCCCTCTATACAAAATAGCTAATTTCGTGCCTAAAATGCGAAAGATTATCCAGAAAGTGATATTGTTAGATATTTTCCCACAGGAAAATAAGAGACACTTTTTCTATTTTTTATTCAGCTTCATGTCTCCCTACAATGAATTGAAATTCTTTCAGTGTTGTGTTGTGTTGTTTTTTTTCTTTCATATCTATTGAAAATGTCCATTTTGTTTATGTCGTATTACGATAAAGGAAACAGCAATGTTGTTTGGTCATACGATATATCATATAATATATAATAACCAAACTTTCCAATTCTCAACATCAATAAGCTTAATTAAAATATCCTTTCAGTTTCTACGTTGCTCTTCCCTCTTCTGGAGTATGGCTGGGGTAGAGCTGGTGCTAGGCGTAAGCTAAACTAGATGATCAGCAGCACCCAAATAACTGAAACAAAATTTCTTGATCCAATTAAAAACAACAACAACAATAGCAATAATAAAAATAATAATAATAATAAAAATAATAATAATGAAATTACGCAAGAAGGGACTAAACGATTAATTCCATGTAGCACGGCCAGAATAATCAGGAAAGTATTAGATAGCGGAAAGAATAAATAGTATGATACCGTAGGCTGCAGGTAGCAAGCCCGCTACGCAGGTAAGACTCCATGAACTCCAACAAAACCTGTGAGAAAAAGAGATGACAATAATAAAGACAGTGAGGTCATTCTCGGAAGAAAGAAGGTAGGTGTAATGTTAGGACTTGTTTACGACCTGATGTGTAATATTTCCAGCATTGTTCGAGTTGCAGCAATGGAGATGTTGACTAGAAGATGTTATAGAATTTTAAAAAATGAAAGAATCTCCCACGGTATGACTGGTTGGGAAGTGCACACTGTAGAACTGAGAGAAAGGTTAATGTTTTGGCGCTGGCCCTAAGTGGGGTTTCAATGGAACAAGAATTAACAGATTTACTCAGGGATATGCATTATTATAAAATCATAGTTTTCTGGTTCGTAACTTAACTATAATGTTTCGACTGAATTTTCGAGCTGTTGTATAGGATACTATTGACTGGAGGATTTCATAGAAAACAATAGAGAAGGAAGTTTTCGTGTAGAACTGAAAGGGGAACTGTGAGAAAAAGTGCACAATACGCAGTCGAATATCCTAGCCGCAATCTCAAACGGAGTTTCAGTGGAATTAGGAATAATAATATTCAAGGTTTCATTTGAATTGACTGTTATTATATCTCCCAAATCAAAAATAACATTGTTATAGCTAATGAAAATTGTTTACTATCTAAGAATATATTCCTGTCAAACGTTCAAGTTATTCTGATTAATTGTTTCAGAGAATTATTGGAGTCCGTGGTTTACTGTAAACGGATCTAGAATACCAGAAGATGCAGTAAAGACTTTGCGTGATGTAAGTTTCAAGTTTCAACCAAAACAAAATTATAAATTTCTTTTATTTCATTTTTACAAAAAAAAAAAAGTAACCCAGAAGATTAAAAAACAAAACTAACTTAGCGTACATACTTATTTCTTCTGAGTGAAGTGCATTTGTTTTTTCGTAGCATTATTTGAGATGAACTTGTTTGTTAAATTTGTGTGAGAATTTCAGTAACGAATGAATGTTTAGTACAAAGCACGATATGCATTTTATCTGGTGCGAATGCCACTGTGTAATTAAGAAGCTCGCTTCCCAACCACATGGTTTCAGATTCAGTCCCATCGCATAACACCTTTGACATGTATCTCCTGTAAACCCGGACCGAGAAAACACTGTGAGTGGATTTGGTGAACGAAAACTGAAATAAGGCCAGCGTATAGATACACACACACGCGTGTGTATTCGTATTTGTAAGTGTCTCCTTGTTTTGAGACACATGATAATATGATAGTTGTAAGCGAGTGTCACTACATACAAGTGGTGTCCATTCTTTCCAATCGTCGGTGAAAAACGCTACTGGTCATGGGGAAATATTACCTAACTTGGAAATGTGTGAAAGTTAACGACAGGAAGTGTATCCGATCATAGAAAATCTGCCTCAACAAATTCGGTTCGACCCCTGTGAGTATGAAAAATCTGAATGTTAAAATGACAACAATGATGGCAATGAAGATGACTTTAGTTGTGTCGGATCTATTTTAAAACGGGGGCCACATTTTTCATTAATGTTTTACGTAGTGTTTTTGGTACGGAAAGACTTTCAAACTTCGTATACTTATCTATTTTGTGTTATAGAACAGAAGAATATTTTTGTATTCGAATTTATTTCATGTAAAAAATTGTCTTATTTCGATAATTTCAACCAATCACTGACAAGTATTCAGTTGTTTATATTTACTCCTTTGGCTGATTAAGCGGTGTAAAGCGTATTTAATCTCAATACCTTCGTTTTATTTGCTTTTTTCATTTTAAATTTGCTTTAACCCTAACCCTAACCCTAACCCTAGGGTTAGGGTTAATTGTTTCAGAATCGTTTGTTTATGTAGTCGGCACTTAATGTATATCGGCTGAATGGACGTCAGTGATTGGTTGAAATTACAGAAATACGACAACTTTAACATGGAATAACTTATGGATTTCTTTTTTTTTTAAGAAGACTAAGAGAAAAAGATGTTTTATATGACACATTCTACCAGTGTTCCAAGTTTCAAAGTGTTTCGTTAATGAAAAATGTGGCCCCCGTTTTAAAAAAGATCCGTTGTGTCTCCGCAACAATTCACTCAAATATATGTGTATGTTTGTGTGTGTGAGTAATTTTATCTAGACTTTGGGAATACGTGCCAGATGTTTTAGTAAATGTAATCTGAAAGGAATTACATCATATTCATAATATTCATTTGTTGCTTGCATTCTTCATTAATCGATTTATTATACATGGGTGTGCTGAAAAATTCCTGGCTTTAGATAAAAGAAAATACAGGAGGATCAATTAATTATGATTTTATTCAACGTATATGTCCCTCTCAGATTTACACACTTTTTTGTAGCTATCCTTCAGTTTTTCCAAGTCCTGTAAAAGCACTCGGAAAGTTGGGCCTCCAGCCAGGCTTTTCGTGACACCCTTAAAGCCAGGAACTTTTCAGCACCCCCTTGTAGATATCAATAAGCTCAGTATCAATAGCATTGTAAATGTTGCTAGAGCGTTCTTTGAAAGAATTCATTTGCTCTGAATATTTGAATGTACGTCTTTTAAGTTAATCTTAATTCTTTGTGATGTGAAAAAAAAAGGACAGGATACCCGCCTCGATAATTCTCTTAAAACACAGACGATTATTTCTGCTGTATGCACAAGGATTGAAATTTTGTTGGGAGGGAGATAGTCGATTGCATCAACCCCACCTCCAGTACTTATTTTAACGACCCCGAAAAAAATGCAAGGCAAATCGACCACGGTGGAATTTGAACTCAGAACGTAAAGAGCTAGAGGAAATGTCGCTAAGCAGTTTTGTTCGGAACCATAACAATTCCGCGAGCTCGTGCCTCTCTTTAATAGGCGATAATGTTAAATAAGTCATAATTAATAATAAAACTACTACTTTTATTTAACTTATTTCTTTTTTTTATTTTCATCTAATATGTAGAATACTACACAATTTTATTCTATCTTTAGGTTGGCGTCGATGTTTGCAATGGAAAGGTTCCTTTGCTGACTCAGTGCCGATCACGTGTTGACAGAGCTCCCTTTCTTTGGCAACAGCAATTTGGGATGTCGTTTAACCTGAGTGATGCTTGCATAATAAATAATAAAAGCTGTAATCCAAGTTGCCCACCGTATCAGCTACGTTTCCAGTGTCACGTCAACAAAGGTATACCATTTGTATAATTTGTTAATTTTTACTATAATGTGGAATTTGTTTGGGATTTTTTTTCTGAATATAAGAACTCCCAGGGATTCCTCACTATAAATCTCCTTCAAATCATTCCCTGCTGTCTTTAACAAAAAAGGAACACATTGTAGGAGTGGCTGTGTGGTAAGTAGCTTGCTCACGAACCACATGGTTCCGGATTCAGTCCCACTGCGTGACACCTTAGGCAAGTGTCTTCTACTATAGCCTCGGGCCGACCAAAGCCTTGTGAGTGGATTTGGTAGACGGAAACTGAAAGAAGCCCATCGTATATATAATATATATATATATGAGTGTCTGTGTTTGCCCCCCCCCCCAACATCGCTTGACAAGTGATGCCGGTGTGTTTACGTCCCCGTAACTCAGCGCTTCGGCAAAAAGACACCGATAGAATAAGTACTAGGCTTACAAAAGAATAAGTCCTGGGGTCGATTTGCTCTACTAAAGGCGGTGCTCTAACATGGCCACAGCCAAATGACTGAAACAAATAAAAGAGTAAAAGGGTATTGGAAAGTGTAATCTTAAATGTGAATTACAATAAAAAAAATTAAGTACCTATGGTCGGAATATTTTTAATAATCCGTAGATCTAAGTAACAACAAAAAGACAGCGACAACATGGCCACAATGATGACTATGTTCTCTGATACACGAAACCTGATGATCACAACTGTAAGGTCTATGATAATCAGTTTTCTTGATCTGAGATGGTCTACATTCAAAAGAACAACGAATCACCTTTAATTTTGTCAACAGATTATTCAATTGTTACAACATCCCAGTAGTCCAGGTACTTTGAAATGATATATAATGCCCCAGGCGCATGAGGTAGTGAGTTCGATTCCTGAACCGGGTAGTGTTTTGAGCAAGACACTTTATTTCACGTTGCTCCAGTTCACTCAACTGCAGAAATGAGTTGCGACGTTACTGGTGTCAAGCTGTATCAGCCTTTGCCTTTCCCTTGGATAACACCGGTGGGGTGGAGAGGGGAAGCTGATATGCATGAACGACTGCTAGTCTTCCTTAAACAACCTTGCCCGGACTTGTGTCTCGGAGGGTAACTTTCTAGGTAGTCACTCCTGATCGAGGTGGGGTTTTACCGTTTATTCTAGTTCACCAGTAAAAACATGGATACTGAAATGAGTGATTTACATTTCAATACCCTTACAGCAGGCTGCATGTGGGTCCTTCAACAAAAGACAGTTCATTTCACGTTGGTCCAGTCTGCTAGGCGGTAGTAAGCACCATCCTAGGGTTGGTGCAGCCCTCTTTCACATCATGATGCAGCCCTCTTTCACATCATGATGCAGCCCTCTTTCACATCATGGATGTTCCGTTAGCTCAAGGACGAGGAAACCGAGACGGTATCCATATCTACACGTGGCTGCATTATTAGCGAAAACAATTAGCAAAAGCACGGCACATTTTCTTTTTCATGAACCCCAGATGTCATGAAGCCGATAACCCGATTTCCATAGAGTATAAGTGACCAATGTCACAGCATTCCTCTGAAAGGGATGCCAGTCCGTTGTAGGGTTTATTGTCCGCAGATTTTGAGGAGAAAAGACAAGATGATTAGATCGATCCCAATATTTGACTGGTACGTTGTTTTATCATCTCCGAAGAGATGGAAGAGAAAGTTAACCTCGGTGGTATGTGAACTCAGAGCGGAAAAAATACCATGAGGCATTTTGTCCGGCATGTTAACTACTCTGCTGGATCAAATCTTTTCGTACATATTGTTTTCGAATATTGATTTCAAATTTTGGCACAAGGACAGCAATTTCGGAGAAAGGGTAAATCGATTACATTGACTCCCAGTACTCAAATGGTACTTGTTTTCTCGATCCCGAAAAGATGAAATGCTGAACCTTAATTTTATTGAACTATTTTCGTTTTATCTCGTTCGAACCTACATTGCTCTCAATATGTGTTCTTTTGTGCATTCAGTTCCCTTGTATACTATGTAACAAAGTTCACTCTATATCTATATTTTTTTTTATGGAATATCAGTAATTGCATATACCGAAAGGCTTTCGTTTCCGCTATAATGATACAGCTTTGCATAAGTCTTGTCACAGTGGAACTCAATTTTTGTAGTTTGTCTGTCGATGCGACGAAGACCATCTAGTCATCCTGGGGTGGGGTGGGGTGGGCTTTATTTTTGTGACTCTGCAGATGGCTAGTGAGGCCAATCTGCGCCCGAAAGAGTCTTTTTACAGTGTGGACAGGGAATGGTAGCGCCTGCTACAGGGTTGTTAGCTCTGTTCTTCCTGGTTTGTCTGCTGTCTTCTCGAGCAGCGATCCTATTGGTCTCGCATGTGTTGGCACCCTTGTGAACAGCTGATCGCCACCTTTCTCTGTCTGAAACAGGAGGGGAATCACCATCATTACAAAGATCGAGGTGTACTGGGCTGTTGTTCTCACAACGCTGCTTTACGGCTGCGAGTCCTGGACGGTCTACCAGCGTCATGCCAGGAAGCTGAACCACTTTCATACAATATGCGTCAGAAAACTTCTCGGAACTCAATTATGTTATTTATATTAAGGTACAACACCATTTCTACTTATCCATTTCTCAATTCCAGATCAGGTTAAGGTGTTTCGTGCCAGGGCCAACCTGGGGCTAAACAACAACAACGTATCTGGATTTTACAATGTTTCTCTCTAAGAATAAGATAGGATGGACAGGAAATGGTTAAGACAAAATAAGATTTACTGAGAGTAAACTTTCAGGCCTAGTTGTGTAGTCAAGAAGTGTGCGTGGCAACCAGGTAGTTTCTGGTTCAGTCCCACTGAGCGTCACCTTGGGAAAGCGTCGTCTATTATAATACTGGGTCACCCAATGATTTGTGAGTGTATTTGTTAGGGAAACAATGTAAGATGCTTGTAGATATATAAAAATATGTGTATGTATTGTTTGTACTTGCGTATAAATGACAGGTTTCTTACGTAGTTACGCGCGTGTGTGTGTGTGCGTGTGCGTGTGCGTGTGTGTGTGAGTGTGTGTGTGTGTGTGTGTGTGTATATGTGTGCGTGTGTGTGAATATTTACGTTTGTATATGTGTAAACATGTGCACGTATCTCTGTGTTTGTCACGCCGTTTGACAATCAAAGTTGGCTTGACTGCGTCCCTGTCGCCTAGTGGTTCGGCAAAAAAGGATCAATTGAACAGATGCCAGGTTTAAAATAATTACAGTGGCAGATTTCATCAACTAAACACCGTTCGAGTTTTTGGCCAAAAATGCTGCACAGTCCAAAGACTGTAATGCGCAAATCAGTGAAATAATTTTTCTTTTTTAAATGTTCTACTCAACTATTTAATGTATTTATTTTCCAGTAATGGACCAAAGACAATGTTTTAACAAGACAACATGCGATGGAATACAGTGCTACAATGGTGGCACGTGCAACTCAAATATGTGCACATGCACCAATGGTTACAGTGGAGAGTTCTGCCAAAAGATTGATGATAACTGCGAGCCAAACCCTTGTGAAGGTGGCACTTGCACAAACCTTATTAATGATTATCAGTGTAATTGTTTCTCAGGATACGAAGGTAATTTCACCCTTAGTCCTCAAGCTTACAAAATTCTTTTCTATATTAATTCATTTTATTTCAAGCAATACATTCACTCTTCATAGGAGATGCAATATGATTTCCTTTTTTAAAATCTTATTTTGCATTGTTGTTGTTGTTAGCCCTCCGTCGCTTACGACGTCGAGGGTTCCAGTTGATCCGATCAACGGAACAGCCTGCTCGTGAAATTAATGTGCAAGTGGCTGAGCACTCCACAGACACGTGTACCCTTAACGTAGTTCTCGCGGATATTCAGCGTGACACAGTGTGACAAGGCTGACCCTTTGAATTACAGCCACAACAGAAACAGGAAGTAAGAGTGAGAAAAAGTTGTGATGAAAGAGTACAGCAGGGTTCGCCACCATCCCCTGCCGGAGCCTCGTTGAGCTTTAGGTGTTTTCGCTCAATAAACACTCACAACGCCCAGTCTGGGAATCGAAACCGCAATCCTATGACCGCGAGTCCGCTGCCCTAACCACTGGGCCATTGCGCCGCCACTATTCTGCATACAGACGGCAGAAAAAGAGAAGGATGATTTGTATTGGATTTTTTTTGGGATTTTTGTTTTGTTGTTTTGTTTTGTTTTTTCACAAAATTTCTTTAAAATATAAAAATATCGGTGTTGGAGTGTAACTATGTAAATGACCACATCCAGACAAGGCAACGAATACTTTAACACTGCGTAATCACTGTTAATTGCTAACTCTTTCCGTGTGTTTTCAAATGGATAAAATGAATCTTCTATGCTGTAATTGTTTTAGTTTCATCTCACGGTCACAGATCAAGGTTTGCGCTGAACGAAATGCTTAGCGGTATATCGTCTGCCGCTACGTTCTGAGTTCAAATTCTGCCGAGGTCGACTTTGCCTTTCATCCTTTCGGGAATGATAAATTAAGTACCAGTCAAGTGCTGGGGTCGATTTAATCGACTATCTCCCTCCCCCAAAATTGCTGACCTTGTGGAAAAATTTGAAATCACTATGATCATTATTATTATTATTATTATTATTATTATTATTATTATTATTACTACTACTACAAAAGCAGTGGGCTGGCAGATTCGTTAGCATGCCGAGCAAAATGCTTAGCGGCATTTCGTCCGTCTTTACATTCTGAGTTCAAATGCTACCGTGGACGACTTTGTCTTCCATCCTTTCGCTGTCTATAAATTAAGTACCAGTGGAACACTAGGGTCAATGTAATCGACTTACCCCTGCCCCACTAATTTTTAGGTCTTGTAACTTTAGTAGAAAGGATAATTATTATTATTATTATTATTGTTATTATTATTATCAAGGCGGCGTGCCGGCTGAATCGTTAGCACGCAGGGCAAAATACTCAGCGGTATTTCACCGGCATTCACGTTCTAATTTCAAATTCCGCCGAGGTCGACTTTGCCTTTCATCCTTTTGGAGTCGATAGAATAAGTACTAACTGAATATTGGGGTCCATTTAATTGACTTAGCACCTACGACAAAGTTTCAGCCCTTGTGCCTACAGTAGAAAGGATTATTAAGATCATAATTTCCTTGAACTATTAAACTCTTATTTTAGAATGTTATTTTACAACATACTAGTGTGATAAGCCATCTAGCCCAGTAAAATGGATTTTGTAATATATTTACGTTTTTTTATATAAAATGCATTTCGATCGGTTTTGTCACTGCGAATCATCAGGTGTTTTATACTTTAATACGCATATAGTCCCACATTGGATTTAAAGTTTAGGAATCTTTTTGCCTAAAGAAAGAGTAGAAATAAATGTAATCTTCTACGAAGTCACTTCGTAGATAAACACAAAAACATATAGTCGTGTTTTCAACATATATGTGTGTGTACGTATTGTGTTTGAGTATGCGTGTATATATATATATATATATATATATATATATATATATATATATATGTATATTGTTGTCATCCTTCCTTTTTTTATACATATCGAAACAAAAGACAACCGACGGTATAACTGATCGAAACATAGTTCCGATATAATCTTTGTCTCTGAATTTCTCATTTTAGGCAAGAATTGCACAAATATAAATGACTGTGTCAATGCAACATGCAATGCAACAGGTACAATGCAATGCAAGGATCTCGTAGAAGATTACGAATGTATCTGTAAGCCAGGCTATAAAGGGGAAATGTGCAATGTAAGTATTATTTTCAAATAATCTAATAGTACAGTCAGGAATACAGGCGACCGAAATGGGATTCTTCTGAAGTAGCATTATTCCATACAGTGCGTGGTTGAGAGTTCAGAGTGTCTCTCTAGGTCGAGCTACGACTTATCTATATTGAGAGTTCACAATTCTAGTACCACGGACATGTTATTAGAATGTCGCAGAAAAGTATCGCAAGATTCATTCTTCAATCCAACCAGAGAAAATCGTTAGAGTAGACTAAGAATGAGCTGGTGCTTCATAAACACCGGAAGATATATCGCACTTTTGTGCTAGAGGACAGGTTTCATCGAACTACGACGATGGTCGTACAGAGCTCAAACTTTTTATCGGAGCCATAGAAGGAAAATTTAAATCCCCTGTGATAAGAGACATTCAACGACCCTTTCAGTTTTAATCTAGAAACTTAAAGACGAAGGCACCAATTTCAATATCAAATGGTAAATCTTCTCCAAAACCAGACCTTATATTAATGAATCAAAAAAGAATATTCAGTATGTTCTCTTGAAAAACAATATCTCTTAAGGAACGTCAAACAAATACATACATTCCAGGAACGAGATTTTTTCTGTATGTCCGCATTACAAGAAATACATCTTGTCGGAATTCAAAAGTAGATCACTAGACACTTAGTAAACCATTAACACCTTGTCAACGTCTGCTTGACATTCGAATTATTGTAACGCTGATTATGTCCCTTGTTTTTTCCTTCTTATTTTTATTCCTTACCGGCGTCTCTTGTTTAAACCATATCAGTTCAAGCGATAACTGATAAACGATCTTGTTCTCAACTTGAAAAATGTCGAAATAAATTATTATTTCAACCAGGACACACCGGGTAGCTATTTTAACTAGATTTGTGGTTTATATATATCATAATTGTGTGTGTGTGTGTGTGTGTGTGTGTGTGTGTGTGTGTGTGTTAATATATGTGCCTGCGCATGAATACATAAGTATATGCTGCTTCACAACCACATGATTCCGGGTTCAATTCCACTGCGTTGCATCGTGGGCAAGTGTCTTCTATTAAAGCCTCGGACCGGCCAAAGCCTTGTGAGTGGAATTGGTAGATGGAAACTGGAAGAAGCTCGTCGTATGTGTATATATATATATATATATATTATTTTATTTAAAAGAGTTCCAACTCTGTCAGTTTTTTTATGTTTTATTTATATTCTTGTAAAATTAATGTGGGATATAGAATATGGAATATATAATATAAAAATAAATGGTAAAATGAAATGAAATATTGAATGTCTTATTGAATATATGAAATATTGAGTATTCAATATAGAGAATTAAACATATATATATATGTGTGTATGTGTTTGTGTTTGTGCTTGTTCCCCCACTATCGCTTGTCCCTGTAACTTAGCAGTTCGGCCAAAGAGATCAGTAGAATAAGTACTAGGCTTACAAGTCCTGAGGTCGATTTTTTTTCGACTAAAGGCGGTGCCCCAGCTTGGTCGCCGCAGTCAGATAACTCAAGCAAGTAAAAGAATAAAAGAATATGTGTGTACGCGCGCCCCCGTATATATATATATATATATATATATATATATATATATATATATATATATGAATATATTTGCATATACGTACGTAGATTTTTGGGTGTATATCTATCTTTACTGTATTTAATCCTTTAAAATTCTTCCTTTGAAGAAGGCGCTGGTTTCGAGCAAAGCTACAAAACTCCATCTTTGGAATGTAGATAACGAAAACGGTCACATTTTAAACCTTTAAAATGTCTACCATAGTGTTACTGTTCTGCTTACCGGTTGTATTTATAATGAGCGAATTAGCCGGTTGATTTTTTTTTTTTTTATCCAAACCAATCCAGACTGTCAGGCATTTATTTACAAAACCAAGTTCTCCAGTTATTCTTAGTATAAATGTAAATTTGTAATCCGGGAGCTGGAGGTTTCGGAGCAGTTTTCCATAGTTATCTTCTTTCTCTTCGATTTTCAAAAAGATATTCGCATCAGCAGGACAGCTGACCCCTACGACGGGCCATCCATTCTCTTGTCTGTCCCAAACAACAATATCCGCTCTGTTGTGCTTGTGCTCACACTTGACAGATGTTTTGATAGGAAGGTTCTACCAGTATTCCTTGTGTTGGTATCTGCGTACGTATTCAATAACAGGGGATTCTCTATATTTATTCCAGGTCAATCTTTTTTCCTGAATGGCATTGTATATTGTTCTTGCGACAACGTCATGTCGCATAGGGAGATAGCACCTTGATGATATTTTTGAGCAGCTGTTAATCAAATGTGTGAGGTCTTCCACAGAAATATGACATAATCTACATTTAAGGTTGCCTCTTGAAATTCGAAGGGGTTCACTGTCTCTTTTGTTGATTATGTATGTATGTACAATATTGTTGTTGTTGTTGGCACTCCGTCGCTTACGACGTCGAGGGTTCCAGTTGATCCGATCAACGGAACAGCCTGCTCGTGAAATTAACGTGCAAGTGGCTGAGCACTCCACGGACACGTGTACTCTTAACGTAGTTCTCGGGGATATTCAGCGTGACACAGTGTGACAAGGCTGGCCCTTTGAATTACAGCCACAACAGAAACATGAAGTAAGAGTGAGAAAAAGTCGAGGTGAAAGAGTACAGCAGGGTTCGCCACCATCCCCTGCCGGAGCCTCGTGGAGCTTTAGGTGTTTTCGCTCAATAAACACTCACAACGCCCAGTCTGGGAATCGAAACCGCGATCTTATGACCGCGAGTCCTCTGCCCTAACCACTGGGCCATTGCGCCTCCACGTATGTACAATATACACTTCCTATATATACATGGTGCGATACTATACATCAATTTTCTTCGGGTATTATTTCGTTTGAATACAACATTGACGTTACCTGAATCAAAACCTACGTAATCGGGGAAATTATATATATTTTTAATATATTTTTGATATTTCTTCCACAGAACAACATAGATGACTGTGCCAGTAATCCTTGTTTGCACGGTGCCAACTGTACGGATTTAGAAAATGACTTTAGCTGCAACTGTTCCGCTGCTTGGACTGGCAAGCGTTGTGAAAACATAGACAGCATGTGCCAACCTAGTACGTGTTCAAATAATGCCCAGTGCATTGATATTTTCCAAGATTTCTATTGCAGGTACTATATAATTATTATTATTTTTATTATTATTGTTCTTGTTATTGTTTTTTATGTTTTTTGTTGTTTATGGCGGTTAGCGGACACAATTGTAGAGCATCCGACAAAATACTCGGCGGCATTTCGTCCGTCTTTACATTCTGAGTTCAAATTCCGCCGAAGTCGACTTTACCTCGCAGCCTTAGGGGGTCGATAAAGTAAGTACCAGTTAAGTAGTGGAGTCAATCAAATCGACAGCACCACCTTCCGCAAAAATTTCAGGCGTTGTACCTTTGGCAGAAAGGATCATTATTATTATTGATATTAAGGTGACAAGTATGTCGGACGAAATGTTTAGCAGCATTTTGTTCGTCTTTACGTTCTGAGTTCAAATTTCTTTCGGGATCGATAAGTACTAGTCATGTACTGGAGTCAATGTAGTCGACTAGTTCACTCCCGCCAAAAACTTTTAGGACTTATCATTATTTAGCGAGAGAGCAGTGCAGGCCATCAAAGAGACACTGGGGTAAAATATACAAAGCCCAGTATACCCATCATGGATACTTGCCTGATAAGGGTACACCAAGCACATGCATCACAACCATATGTGCACGACATGATGATCTCATATCAAGATAAACAGCGCATGACTTTACAGGTGGGACCCAGTTAGAATTTTCTTCAAGTCAAGTAGCCCATCCCGTTCAAAAGGTCCCTGAATAAGGGTTGTTTAAGGATGTTGAACGAAACATCAATGTTTCCAGAGGTGACTTATTCAAGCACCAAAGAATTCCTATCAACATATGGCTATGATGCACCCCACTACTACTCATGATCAGAAATGCACATATCGTCAGCCACTAAGAGGCATGCTCAACTAGTTACGGTCACGCAACTGACAAGCAGATCTGTGGTATTGAGCAGAATATTTGCTGTAGTCCATCTTTTATACCAAGACAAAGCAATGTACATTATAACACTTCCACCAGTTAACATCAGAAGCCATGAGGGCTACTGCCTGGTACTGCATCAGAGCATTTACCATCATCATTATGATTATTATTATTAAGACGGTGACCTGGCAGAAACGTTAGCACACCAGACAGAATGCTTAGCGGTATTTCGTCTGACTTCACGCGCCTGAGTTCAAATTCCACCGAGGTCGGCTTTGCCTTTCATCCTTTCAGGGTCGATAAATTAAGTACCAGTTGTGTACTGGAGTCGATCTAATCTACTCGCACCTTCCCCAAAAATTTCGGGCCTATTATTATTGGTATTATTTTTGTTTTGCCGAGTTCATATCTCACCGGAGTCAACTATACCTATGATTCTTTAAGCTTCGCGGTGTCGACTAAACGCCTTAAAATTGCTGGCCTTAGGTATGTATGTAGATATGTATGCATGTATGCATATATGTATGTGTGTGTGTGTATGTATGTATGTTTGTGTGTGTATATATGTATGCATATATGTATGTATGCATACATGTATTTATGTATATATTCATGTACGTACGTATGTATGTATGTGTTTTTATGGTGACCTCATTCGTCATCCCATCAACTAAAAGTCCCATGGCGATAGAAGAGTAATGACGTGTGCAGACCCAACCATTTGATAAATACGCAGTGAGTTATAACTTTCGTTTGTCACCCATTCTTCAAACCGTGCAAATCTGGAATGGGACTGAGAGGTCATGGCTTGAAAGTCAGAAATGCCATTAACAATGAACGAGTACAAGGAGATGACAATCATCTCTGAAGATAAAGCAATCGCATTTTATGTGCGAGTGTGTGTGCGTGTGTGTGTGTGTGTGTGTATATGTGTGTGTGCGTGTGAGTGTATGTATGTACGTATGTATATATGTAGTTCAAATTTACAGAAAAACAAAAGACGAAGACAGGTGTATAAACAACAAACAGGTGTATTAGCTTAACGCTCGAGTGGTGAGAAAGTCTTTTACGTTTCAAGCCTACGTTCTTCAACAGAAAGGAACACGAAGAAATAAACAGAGAGAATAAAAAACTTTTGGAGCTAGCGGTCAATCATGTGTGTGTGTGTCTGTATGTGTGTGTGTGTGTAGTGCTTGAAGCGGTGTCTAGATATTGTATATTGAAAACAAGGAGGCAGCCAGAGTTTTGGATTATCCTTTATTAACGCTTTTGTTCGTTTATAAAGTCGTCAAGACAAAAATTAAAATCAAAATGGTAAAAACAGAACGTTTCGTTGTTCGTTTATATGAATCGGATGTTTTTATGTTTTGTTTATAAGGGGAGAATATTGTTTTTTTGTCTTTTGGGACGAGGGGGAGAGAGAGAGAGAGAGAAGAAAAGCGAGGAAAAAATAGACAAAGAGAGAGGGTTCATGACAAACAAGATGAAGAAGAAGAAGAAGATAGGATGGGGAAAGGATAGAGATTCATAGAAAGAGGGAGAGAGAAGTTTTTTTTTTAATTTGGTGTGGTGAATTAATTGAAATTTCATTTCAAAGTGCTTTTATTTTTTTTTTTTTCTCCTTTCTTTTTCTTTTCCATTGTATACCTATCAACATTTTGTGTTAGCACTCCGTCGTTTACGACGTCGAGGGTTCCAGTTGATCCGATCAACGGAACTTGCCTGCTCGTGAAATTAACGTGCAAGTGGCTGAGCACTCCACAGACACGTGTGCCCTTAACGTAGTTCTCGGGGATATTCAACGTGACACAGTGTGGACAAGGCTGGCCCTTTGAATTACAGGCACAACAGAAACAGGAAGTAAGAGTGAGAGAAAGTTGTTGTGAAAGAGTACAGCAGGGTTCGCCACCATCTCCTGCCGGAGCCTCGTGGAACTTTAGGTGTTTTCGCTCAATAAACACTCACAACACCCGGTCTGGGAATCGAAACCGCGATCCTGTGACCACGAGTCCGCTGCCCTAACCACTGGCCCATTGCGCCTCCACACCTATCAACATATTTGTAAATAAACATCTCGCAAGGGCTGAATTACACAATATGGGAGGTAGTTATACATTGTGAAAAAATATTAGGACTTTGAACTTTTTTCTGTTTTTCTGTGATGACCGCACCCTCCCCTCCTTTTCTTATTTCTTCCATCCTACTTCATAAAATTAACACCTTTGAAAGGTCACCAACCCTTGTGAGAGAATGCATTTATTTACAAACATGTTGATAGGTATATAATAGAAAAAGAAAAGAAAGGGAGAAAGAAAAGAAGAAATGGAATTTCAATGAATTATCCACACCAAATTGAGAAGAAACCTTTCTCTCTCTCTCTATCTATCTATCTATTTATTTATCCCTCTTTTATCCATCTCTCTTTCCCCCATCCTTATTATATTTTTCCTCTTTCTTGATTGTCCTGAATCCTCTCTCTCTATCTAATTTTCCCTCGCTTTGCTTTTCTTTCTCTCTCTCTCTCTCTCTCTCTCTCTCTCTCTCTCTATCTTTCTCTCTCTCTCTCTCTCTCTCTCTCTATCTTTCTCTCTCTTTCTCTCTCTCTCTCTCTCTCTCTCTCTCTCTCTCTCTCTCTCTCTCTCTCTCTCTCTCTCTCTCTCCCTTCGCCCCAAAAGACAAAAAAACTATATTCTCCCCTTCTAAACAAACAGAAAACATCCGATTCATATAAATGAACAACGAAATGTTCATTTTAATTTTTGCCTTGTGTTTGTAAACGAACGAAAGCGTTAATAAAAGATTATCCAGAATTCTAACTGCCTCCTTTTTCTCAAGTTAGATATATGCAACATTGCTGAATGATTCTGAAGTTGGCTTTGCAATCACGTTTTTTTTTTTTACTTTTTTTTTTATTCTATATGTGTG
>NC_142936.1:77283010-77290510 GCF_046866305.1 Octopus bimaculoides | reverse complement strand
ATGACGAAGCTCAAAGAAACCATGAACAAAATCTCTGCAGAAAACAATGGCATTCTTTGCGAACACTCGGACTGTCGAAATGTCGACTGGGATGTAAACTGTACTTTAGTGCCACCAGCAAGCCAATTGTTGAAATTTCACATTAAATTAAAAAATGTTAGGTAAGTTTTTACTTCTTTCACGTTCACATTGATCGTAATGTTTAACGGCATTTCCTCCGACTCTTTATGTTCTGAGTTCAAACGACGCCGAGGTCAACTTTTCCCTTCAGCCTATCGGGGTCGACAAAATAAATTATCAGCCAATATGATCGATACAATCGACTTGCTTCCTCCCGTCAAAATCAGAAATAATTGTTAATAAACTGGCTCTAATATTTGCATTTGAGAAGGTTTCATCTACTACCACATGTGTATCACCTGAGGTTTTCCCCCTAGGGCAGATCTTAATGTCTTTTTCTATGCATAAGCAATTGTTTTCTTCTGGCATTATCAGGTCTTGTATGTCTGTAGATGTCACATAAGACCAGATATTAACAGTCATGTCAGCGCCTACTAACTTCCTATATTGTGCTACACAAGGGACAAGGTGGCCCTCGTATATCTGCGACCTATAAATTGTGCGAGAAGCCGATGAGTAAGCGTATGACGCACCTTCTCAGTTTTCTTTCTTGGTCAGTTCTCATTTCTATATGCGATACATATAGTTCCATATAACCTGCTCTATGCGATACATATAGTTCCGTAGATCTTCCCTGCCACAGACGATAGCCATCTCGTTCTTCATATTGCCCAACTGACCTTAACAAAAAGATAATATACTCGCTAATAAAATAAAGAATATTGGAATTGGACATATATTACCGATCTATAAAAATGTACCATCCTATATTCTGTATGTAAGGTTTTTGAGATTTGAGAAAGAAACTTGTCGCCAACAAATCTCAAAATAAAATCCTTACTAATTAAAATGTAATAGTCTTTGGATTATCGACGAAATAATAATAATAATAATAATAATAATAATAATAATCAACATACAAAGACCTGGAAATAAACTTTCAAAATACAAAGACTTGGATAAAAACTTTCAAAATACAAAGACCTGTAAATAGAGGTAACTTGAATGTGGAATCTAAAAACAATACCTATCATAGTAGGTGCCTTAGGTATAATAAAAAAAATATTCAGACAAATGCATAACAAAAACACCAGGACTTACAAATATATATAACATACAGAAAATTGCACTACTGGGCATTGCACACATCCTACGCAAAACACTTTCAATACAGTAACCATAAGAGCATCACAGCAAACACCCAAGGCACACAGAGCTGCGCTTGGTAGTGAAGTGAAAGCACGTTATAAAAATAAAACTACTGAACAATAATAATAATAATAATAATAATAATAATAATAATAATAAATGCCCGGATGCAGTACCAGGCAGTGGCTCTCATGGCTTCTGATCTTAATTGATTGGAAGTGTACATTGTTTTGTCTTGGTATAAAGGATGGGCTACAGCAAATATTCTGCTTAATACCACAGATTTGCTTGTCAGTTGCTTGACCTTAACCAGTTGAGCATGTCCCTTAGTGGCTGACGATATGTGCATCTCTGATCATGAGCAGAAGTAGTGGGGGGGGGGCATCATAGCCATGTGTTGAGAGGAATTCTTTGGGGTTTGAATAATTCACCTTTGGAAACATTGGTGTTTTGCTCAACATCCTTAAACAAACCTTATCCAGGGACCTTTTGAGCGGGATGGGCTACTCGACCTGAAAAAAATTGTAACTGGGCCCCACCTGCAAGGTCATGAGCTGTTTATCTTGATATGAGATCAGCATGTCGCGCACATATGGTTGTGATGCATGGGCCTGGTGTACCCTTATCAGACAGGTAGTCAAGATGAGTATAATGGGCTTCGTATATCTTATCCCAGTGTCACTTTGATGGTATGCACTACTCTCTCACTCAATAATAATAATAATAATAATAATAATAATAATAATAATCCTTTCTACTGGAAACACAAGGCCTCAAATTTTGAGGAAAGGTTTAAGTCGATTACATCGACCCAGTGCGTAGCTGGTACTAATTATATCGATCCCGAAAGGATGAAAGGCAAATTTGATCTCGGCGGAATTTGAACTCAGAAAGTAACGGCGTGCATTTCATCCGGTGTGCTAACGATTCTGCCAGCTCGCCGCCATAATAGTTGTAGCAGTATTAGTTGTAATAATAATGATAATAATAATATCTTTCCTTTTCATCCTCAACATTATTCAAATGACAATTTACCAAAATCAATAAAACCAGTGAACCTACTTCAGGAAATGGGACTGCCGAAGATATCCTAAGAAAAGCCGTTATTGACGATTTGAAATTCAACTACGTAAGTTTATACAATAATCACATTTTTTTCTTAGATATAGGCGTAGGAGTGGCTGTGTGGTAAGTAGCTTGCTTACCAACCACATGGTTCCGGGTTCAGTCCCACTGCGTGGCACTTTGGGCAAGTGTCTTCTACTTCAGCCTCGGGCCGATCAAAGCCTTGTGAGTGGATTTGGTAGACGGAAACTGAAAGAAGCCCGTAGTATATATGTATATATGTATGTATGTGTGTGTATATGTTTGTGTGTCTGTGTTTGTCCCCCCAACATCACTTGACAACCGATGGTGGTGTGTTTACGTCCCCGTAACTTAGCGGTTCGGCAAAAAGAGACCGATAGAATAAGTACTAGACTTCCAAAGAATAAGTCCTGGGGTCGATTTGCTCGACTAAAGGCGGTGCTCCAGCATGGCCACAGTCAAATGACTGAAACAAGTAAAAGAGTAAAAGAGTATATATTAGCGACAAATGCAATATGAATACCAAGAGGTGATATTTTCGTTTGTCTAAGGTGGTGGTGGAAGTGGTGGTGGTGGAAGTGGTGGTGCTCGTCTTCGTCGTCGTCGTCGTCGTGATTTTGGTGGTGCTGATGCTGGTCGCCGTCGTGGTTTTGGTGTGTGGGGGTGGCGAGGATGATCATGAAGTGAATTGTAGTGGTAAGGATGCGGATGCTTATGGTTATACTAAACATGATGCTAATAACAATGGCAGTGATGATGATGATGATATTATAGATGATAAGGATAATAACGCTCATCACTATCAGCATCATCTTCATTATCATGATTATGGGAGGAGGGGGTGATGGAGGAGGAGTTGATGGTAGTGGTGGTGAAGGTGATGAGGATGATAACGATGACGACGGTTGTGATGATGAGGAGGAAGAGGGCGCGGGGGGGGCATGAACGATAATTTTGATGTTGTGTATTGATAGTTACCAATAAAAGTAACCTCATAAAATATTTCTCTTCCAGCCAAAATATGTTCTAGGAGCAACTGTAATCCAAGATTCTTTCGAAATTGAATCAGAAGAAATCTGTGATCCAAACCGATCTTTTATAAATGATGCGTGTGGTAAGTGTTTATTTTTAATTATTTTCTTTAAAGTGAAAGAAATTCGAACTAATTTAAAGATCTTAATTTCTTGTATTTTTTTGGAAGATTCTCCCTAGCTGAATGTATTTTTATTGCATCCTATTACGGCGAGCAGCTCTAAAATTATGAAGTCACCGACATGTCAACTTTTTCTTTGTAAAAAGTTAGTATAGGCGCATGTGTAGCTGAGTGGTAAGAAGTTTGCTTCCCAACCACATGGTCCTAGGTTCAGTCCCACTGAGACGTTACTGCACTGTTCCAAAAGCCCTAGCTGTTACATCTTGCTATTTAATGCGTCCTTGTGTTGGCATTGATGTTACTGATATTTGTGCTGCTCCTGTTTGAAGCTACCTTTGCTTGGTACACTGTAGCCTCAGTGTTACATCGGCCGTCCACTGAAAGAGATCCTTAAATTATGTCTGTTAAAGCTCTTTCTATATTTGGTTGATAAGCATTTCACGCGGTCACACAAATATAGAAAGATCTTTAACAGACATAATTTAAGGATCTCTTTCAATTGTGCACACAGTGTTAAGAAAAAAATTACTCAGCACTCCTAAACTACGGACAGAGGCAGGTTGTTCATGCAGGATTAGAAATGAATGCCCAATGGACGGCCCATGTAACACCGAGACTACAGTGTACCAAGCAAAGGTAGCCTCAAACAGGAGCAGCACAAATATCAGTAACATTAATGCCAACACAGGGACACACACTAAATTTGATGCCGGATCTTGTGAATCCAAATATAAAATTCGCCTGAACAACCACAGATCTTCTCTCAGAGATCCGGAGAGACGCAACACAACGACACTCGCAGTAGACGTATGGCGCCTAAAGGACAATCATATGCCCTTTAGCATCAGGTGGAAATTACTAGAAACTTGTGGACCTTATCGCAATGGAACAATGCTATGTAAATTGTGTATCGCAGAGAAATATATAATCCTTATGAACTCACATGTGTCAGGAGGCTACCTGAACTCCAGGACGGAAGCCGTAGGGAATTGTCCACATTTTCGGAACCCTTTGCTTCAAAATTGGAAAACCTAACTATCAGGCGAAGGAAGACAACTCAACCGGAAATTTTTTGCAGAGGAATATTTCTTCAACTATCACCAGCGTTCTTGTGTTTTAGAAAAACATTCTTTGCAGAGAACAGTTATCGTTTAGAGTAACTGAAAATATGTATAGTTTACGCTAGATATGAAGCCAATGGTATTCTTTCTAAAACTGTTACTTTACACATACATACATACATACATACATATATATATATATATTAGACATACATTCGCACATACACAATAATGTATGTAATTCACACATACAAACGATGTAATGTTAAACTCTGAGTATTATGGTATCATGTAACATTAAACGCTAAGTATTTTCCAATTTCATTTGTAGTTATTTGTCCGTTGGGAACATATTTCAATGCAAGCCATAAAATGTGTGAGAAATGTCCAATAGGAAGCTATCAAGATGAAAAAGCACAACTATCTTGTAAACCGTGTCCAAATTCTAAGACCACCATTACTAAAGGAAGTAGGAATGTCACAGCGTGTGAAGGTAAGGTTTTTCAGACTTTTTCAAACATTTTCGTTCAGCAGCAAACGCATTTTTTTTCTAATCTAGGTGCCAGCATGGCGATATGTTAAGAAGCTTGCTTCCAAACTACGTGGTTTGGCGTTCAGTCCCACAGCATGGCACCTTGGACAAGTGCCTTCTACTATAACGCCGGGCCGACCAAAACCTTGCGAGTGGATTCTGTGGACGGAAACTGAAATTCCACCGTATATATATCTGCATGTGTGTGTGCATGTATATATATATGTGTGTGTATAGATATATCTGTGTGTGTATGTATATATGTGTACATATGTGTGTGTGAGTGTGCGTGTGTCTTTGTGTTTGTGTCGACTGGTTCTGGTTTGTTTATGTCTTCATAAGTAAGCGGTTCGTCAGAGAAAAACCGATAAGGTAGGTACCAAACTTTAAGAAGAATAGTACTGGAGTCGTTTTGTTCGACTAAAACCCTTGAAGGCTGTGCTCCAGCGTGGCCGCAGTCCACTGACTGAAACAAGTAACAGGTAACAAATAAATGATGCTCTGTACCTCTCAACAGACCGATGATGAAGCCTAAATAATAGCGCTGGTACTTTGTAGAAACTGCAACGAAATCTCCTACAAATCATAATCTACGATATTTAGCAAAATGTTGTTTAAGGAAAATATGGTTGATTTTTTTTTCCAATACGTACCTGAAAACGCGTGGCCTAGTGGTTAATGTGTTGCACTCATGATCTCAAGTTCATCGTTTCGATTCGCGGACGCACTGCGCGTTGTGTTCTTGAACAAAACTCTTCGCGTTGCTCGAATCCACTCTGCTCTTAATGAGTAACCCTGCGATGGACTGGCATCATTTCAGGAGGGGAATTTTGTGATCTCGGTCACTTATACACCATACAAACCGGGTATCATTGGTATTTATTTACTTACTTTTACATTCTGAGATCAAAAGAAGCAGTCTTACTTACACTTAGATGCTTCCGCTTCAAGAGACATACGAAGCTATCAATATACTCCAACAGGATCGATCAGCAGCTATACTCAGTGCATCATTCCGTTGAAGATTTACCACATGTATCTCAAGAAATGGAATTTCCATTCACATTTACACGCAAACAATTTCCTGTCAACCCAGCTTTTGCCTTGACGTGCAACAAGGCACAGTGAGAGACTTTTGAACAAATTGGAATATATCTTGCGACGCAATTCTTCTCGCATGGTCAGCTATATGTTGCATTATCTAGAGTTCGAAAGAAGGCTAATGTAAGAATATTGGCCAGAGAAAAGGAAACAGTATGATTACTGACAATTGTGTCTACGAGGAGATACTACTTTAAAGCAAAATATGCTTTTTAGTAAGTTTCAGTAAATAGAATTAACGCATAAATTATATGTAAAATACCATATATTTGTGAGAAATTCAATTGTTTTGGCATATTTCCACACGTACCGGATGAATGATATCGTTATACTAGATCATTTTAAATTTGGGTATATTTGAAAAAGTAAGGAAACGCCATTCCCATGTGTTCTCACAGCACCAGATTTGTGTGTGAGTCTATCTATTTATCTATCTATCTATCTATCTATTTGTGCACACCTATGTGAGTTCTACCAATTATTAATGATAAATATATATAACAGTTTGACTCGTATATATTTCTGTGATATCCGTTAGTTAGTTAGTCACACTCTCCATAACAGCCATATTATAATTTTGAATCAATGGAATGTTTTTATAAATTCCTCTGAAAATATATATCGATTAAAAGGCACTTTCGAAGCGTCTGTTATTATTTACTATCAGAAATTTAAATATTTGTGGCCAAGCTTTACATTCACTGCGGAGTAGGTTTTAACATTTGATAAGCAATATTAATATGTTCTGGCGAAATTTTTCGTTTTCATTTGCAACACAGTCTCTCACTTTCTCTCTCTCTCTCTCTCTCTCTCTCCCGCCTCTAATTGGTTTTCATTAATAATAATTAACTTAATATATATTCATTGCAATTTTTTCATTCCAAGTCTTATTTCGTTATTTCAGATGAGGATATCAGGTATTTTGTTGACTTAAATTCGCTGTGTAAATGCCCTCAGTTTATTGTTTATACATACTGAAAATAAATCATATTGGATAACTTATTAAAACTTACTGAAGCTTCGAACTCATATGACTTACTTCATTTCTATCATCTAAGAATTAGCAAGTGAATTTGTTACTATAGCGATTTGATACGCTATAGGTATTAAAATATCTCTATGTGATCGCTGCTATTTTTGGCACATTAAACGTAGTGGAACTACATTGATGTTTGCTTTAAAAAAAAGAGAGATTATGACGGTTATAAAATAATGAAAGCAATATTCACTAAGCAAGGGAGCACTATTATACAAAGAAATAGTTAGACGTAAAATATAAAGATTATTAGAAATGGGAA
>NC_142936.1:77248010-77278010 GCF_046866305.1 Octopus bimaculoides | reverse complement strand
AGTGTGCCATATAGGTGGAGACAATGTTTCCTGAGGCTAAATAACAGTAACATTTGTCCCAACAGAGACTGCCACATTGTGCTGACAAATAGTCTTTACTTTAGAGTATCGTTACTGAATGTCTCTCGTTGAGAGATTTAGAAATAGTAATGTTCATATATATATATATATATATATATATATATATATATATATAATCAAGGTGCAGAAATGGCGTACTCCGAATGAATGAGGTAATGCAATCTGACGGTAGAGAGAATTCTGCGAATTAGGTACTCCAAAGTCAGTCGGAAGGACGGAGGTCCATGTGAGCGTGTGGTAAATAATTAATCAAAAAAAAAAAGGAGAAAAAACACAAGAAAAAACAACAACGCGAGGATGTGGTACATGCAAAGTATTAATAAGACGCTCAGGGATAGAACGAAAGAGCGTTTTCTGTTTCGAGCAAAGATCTTCAGAAACAGGAAACAAAAAAAAGTCCAAGAGAAAAGGAACTACATGTAGATTGTTGGCGATTTTTTCCTTCGTCTTCCTTTTCTCTTGGACTTTCATCTGTCTCCTATTTCTGAAGAAGAGCTTTGCTCGAAATGTAAAACACTTTCTTTCCTTTCCTGAGCACCTTATTAATACTTCGCAAATACCGAGTCCTCGAATTTTTGTTTTTTCTTGTGTCTTTTTTTTCCTTTTTTTATTAATTATATATATATATATATATATATATATATATATATATATACGTATATTTATATGAACAGAATCCCATACCGTAACACAAATTGCTTTATTGTTCTCTACAGCTGCCTGCATCGCTGGTCAATACTTGGAAGTATCCAACAACACTTGTGTGCCTTGCCCATATGGCACATACCAGAACATGAGCTACCAAACCAGTTGTGTAAGCTGCCCTCCCAATCATCGCACTGATGTGCTAGGAGCACAGGATATTAGCAAATGCAAATGTATGTACAGCTTTGCTCTTAATCATGTCTATCGTGTGTGTGTGTGTGTGTGTGTGTGTGTGTGTGTGTTTGCTACTTTTAAAGCATTTCGTGTTGTGTAGTCGTTTACTGAGAAATTTACTGTGTTACTTGCTTGGTCACTGCTTGGTAGTTACGTATGTATATGCGTTTGAAAGTATGTACATGTATCGATGACCGCCTCTACATGTGTTTTGCATGTTTTAATACATATACGCTGTTTATCTTGATATGAGGTCACCATGTCGCACCCATATGTTTGTGATGCATGTGCTTGGTGTACCCTTATCAGACGGGTAGTCATGGTGGGTATACTGGGCTTCGTATATTTTACCCCAGTGTCACTTTGATGGCAAGCACTGCTCTCTCACTCAATAGTAATAATAACGAATAGTCAAGAATGAAGGCAAAAAAATAGATATATAGAATCCTCTAAAGTACGAAATATCCTGCCTATGGAAAATGAAGAATTGTGCCAGTTGTTGTTGGTTTCATAAAATGCAGGCATATGGACAAATTTCTTTTGGCGAACTGGAGGACACTACTGTCTCCGGTTTCACCAGCTGTCTCGCAGACTTTGGACTCGTTTCCGTTGAATCATTCTACAAGTAGCTTTCTTGTGGCTTTACGATGAAAGTGAACATAACTAATTTTCCTTTTCTTTTCCTTTTTTCCCTTTTTTCTTTTCACCCTTCCACTTTTTGCATCTACCTTCTCGTTTTTTCTCGTGATTTCTCTCCTACCAGCGTCCTGATTTGCAAATTCAACAGGTCATCTGCTCAGAGCCTAAAGATTACTTGGAGATACAAGGCGTGTTATAAAAACCTAGCTAGACTCGTGTCTCTAATAAATGAAACTATTAGTAGCTCGTATCTTTATTCTGTCTACATTAAATAATCCTTTCTATTATAGGCATAAAGCCTGAAATTTGGGCGAGGGGGTAGTCGATTACATCAACCCCAGTACTTAGCTGGCACTTAATTTATCGACCCCGAAATGATAAAAGGTAAAGTCGACCTCGGTAGAATTTGAACTCAGAACCTTGCGACGGATGTGCATTAAATAATGTGTGTACGTGTGTGTGCATGTATGTATGTATGTATTGAAGTTGAAACCGATCATTTGTATAGAAACTCTAGTTTCACGCCACTGCGATCTTCAAGTGAGAACATGTTTTGTGTATGAGTGTGTGTTATGTGCACTAACACTTCATGGTAATAACGTTACTTAACTGCTATCTGTATAGATTTCGACGTTTACAAAACGACAGATCACTTTTTTATATAATATAATGCGTTTTTATGTTCATACCACCTTTCTCCTCTGTTTAGTCTTCTGTCCGTCGGGTTTTGACGCTAAGGGAAATAAATGCAGACCCTGCTACATCGGATCTTACAAAGACAACAACATTGATTTTTACGGTGGATGTACAAACTGTCCACCCAACTATACAACACGAGGCCCCAATACAACATCAATCAAGGACTGCAACTTGTGTAAGAATATTTTCAAGTATTTTATATATAACATAATTTTAATATAATTTGATTATTTGAATAGAATTTTAATATTCATACATAATTATATTCCTGAATATACTCGAAATAATATATTTCAACAAATATACGACTTATTGCAACAAATAGATTTGGCATGTTCTAATCTAAAGGCAAATATTAATTCGTGAATATCTTAAACAGTTATTTACATCCAATTCTTCTCATTACTGCTAGTTTTTTAACCCAGAAACCTCTACATTGAACTATTTATGTCTTTCAAAATTGATTCTTTCACACACGAAGTTGTTTTGGTAACCAATAATTCAGTCTCTTAAGATTATATTGGATTAACAAACCCTTTTAAATTAAGATTCAATTCACATCGACATAATTGCAACACCTTGAAAAACCTTAATGTGCATATTTGTCTAAGTGCATCTAGTTTTCATGAAATAACAATATGAGAACTAAAATAATTGTTTGGAAGATTTAGAACATTCCAAACTTTATAATCATGGCTAAGAAAATGAATATAGAGTTCCCTAAGAATTCTCTCTAAAATACCCATTCAGAGCTAATATTTTTCTGTCGTTATAATTGGGAATACTTCTTGGAAGCTTTTAAAATATTTAATGACAGAACATCAAACAGCCTCGCTAACATATCAAAATTGTTAACGGGTATTTCAGATTCAGTGTTTTTTCTTTTTTTACTTAACAAAAAATTTCCATTGAAATATTTCAAACCATCTAGTGTGTGAACGTCGTTTGGCTTTATTATAATGTTGTGATGCACTCCTGCCAAAGCAATGCATTTTCTATTAATATTGATTGAAAACCGATAAAATGCAAAACTAAATACTACATGATAAAATATGTGATGCTTCAGCTATAAAATGAATGCTTTATATATATATATATATATATATATATATAGCATTATATATATATATAATGCTAGCATTTATATAAGTAATGCTAGCATTACTTATATAAATGGAGTAGCATGAAACGTGCGTACTGCAATAACCTTTAAAATCTGTGTTGCTTTTTTTGATTTCTGATCACCTTGTTTTTTGAATTGTTTGGATAATACCATACTATATTCTGATGCCTAAACTTAAGTGTCACATTCAATTTTGAATCAAAAATTTATTTATATATATATATATATATATATATATATATATATATGTAAATGCACACATGCGATGTGTGTGTGTTCCTTCATAAGAAAAGCTTATATCTCTCCTTCAAAGATATCTGCATGTATAGCTTAGAGCTTAACTCCACTCAGCTAAAAGTGAGTAACATTGACCCAATTTGCTGACTTTTCCGATGACATGCAGTTGTCGATTAATGGTTGAATGACCAAAACCAAGCTTCTTTGTTAGTTCTTCAACAGTTACGATGGTATTTTGTTCTACCAGGGATTGCAGAACGTACTCGTCGAGTTCTAGAGATCTTCCAGGACGAGGCTAGCCTTCTAGGCTGTAGATTTCGGCTCGGAATTTCTAGAACCACCGTTGATACTGGCTTACGCTTATTGTCCGATCCCCATATATTGCATTGATATTCCTCACACTTTCCGTCGCGTTGTTGCCTTTATTGAACTCATAAAGCAAAATATGTTGAATATGTTCCTGTGTCACTTCCATTATATCTTTGAAAAAATAACTGTTAAAAATCGAACTGCACTCTTCAAAACCTGCACTAAGAATAAGTACAAGGTAAAATTACTACCTACTTTTATAGCGAGTTGATACAGGTATTTTATCCTGTCTCCCCTCCAACTTTTTGTTCATGTAATTGAAAAACCCGCATTATTTATGGGATGATCCAATACTTAAATAAAATGTCTGAATTATAAAATTATATCATTGAGAGTTTATTGTTTAACAGTTAAAATATTCCAAACTTCTGTAGCGTATCTGATAATGAATTAGATCATTGCTAAACTTTCCAGCATTACTTTCGTATAAATCATAAATGGGAAACTTCTCGCTCACGGAGTAATTAAGCCTATTGGTATTTTGAAAGAGTCCGCTGATGAAGTCTCAAAACTTCTAGATGAAGTGAATGATTTAAACCATAAAACTAGAATAGTAATATATCATCATATTGCTCACTGACAAGTACAGTAAACCATAAATCTGATTTTATAATTTTAGATAAGTGTAAATCTGGCGAACAGCCCAATGCTAACCAAACTGGTTGTGAACTTTGTCCTCCAGGAACTTATCAACCAGAGTGGAATAAGGAAAGCTGCATCCCATGTAACACCAATTACAGTACAAAGGCTTCAGATTCTACATATCCAAATTCCTGTAAAGATAAACAAATATTACATTTTTTTTTTTAATGAAACTTGAGTGTGTAATTTAGTTTTAAATTCATCTAATATATAAACGAGTGAGGCCATTCGAGCAGAGAAGTTATCTCTTTTTTTTTTCTTTTTTTCTTTCTTTTTTCGTATTATTCGCTGAAATAAGGCGGCGAGCTGGCAGAATAGTTAGCACGCTGGGCGAAATCCTTAGCGACATTTCTTCCGTCTTCATGTTCTGAGTTCAAATTCCGGCGTGGTCAACTTTGCCTCTCATCCGTTCGGGGTCGATAAAATAAATACTAGTCAAGCACCGGGGTCGATTCAATCGACTTACCCATTCCCTGAAATTACCAGCCTTGTGCCAAAATTTTTAATCTATTTTCTCCGTTGAAAAGTGTCATACAAAACATAACGCGTTTCTTCTTTCATAGTAGAACAGACATAAATCTCTCCCTTCTTTTTATTGTTTTCCCTAGAAATATCTTATCACAAGGCGTACGCATAGTTATGTCGATAAGAGGTTCATTTCACAATCACCTGGTTCTGAGTTCGAGTACAGAGTGACATTTCGGACTGGTATGTTATACCATAATCACGGTGTGACCAAAACCTTATCAATGGATTTGATAGACGGAAACTGAAAGAAGCCCGTCGAATATATATATACATACATATATATATATATATACACATACATACATATATATATATACATACATATATATATATATACATATATATATGTATGTATGTATATATATATATATATATATATATATATATATATATATATATATATATATATATATAATTTGTGTAAAAATCAATAAGAAGAGTACTCCATCTAATGAGAGTCTAATATTACTACATTATATATATATATATATATATATATATATATATATATATATATATATATGGCTAATTCGCAATTTTGCAACCCAAAGCATATAGACGTATATATTTCCGCCTTTATGTGAATATATATGCATATATACTAGAGTTATGGAATGGAGTTGGAAAGAGCTGGGCCATATATATATACCATAGCGAGCGTAACCTCAGAAGTGGTAAACTCCAAGCGAGGTGTATACTACCATTTACTCTCCAGGCTAAGCATATCTTGATTAGATTAAAGGTTACATTGTCGCAAGGAAGTACAATAAATCACTATTGTCCTGAAAGTTACGTTTCTATATTTACTATAGATTGCTTGAAGCTAACTTTCTTCCTACACCTCGATCCATGGATCTTTATATATATATATATTAGGTTGGTGCCTAATTATTGCAGCTTTTTTTCAACAAAAACAATAACAATATTTAACAAAAACTTCTTTAAATGACGGTCTGACCGTCTGCCAAGCAAATGGGAAGCAGTAATTGAAGTAGATGGTGAATATGCTCCGGAATAATCATTTACAGATGTTTTTGTTACATATTATTGGTTTTGTTGAATAGAATTTGTTGAAAAAAGTCCGCAATAATTATGTACCAACCCAATTTACTTCGTCATTATATTTACTGCGGCATATATATATATATATATATATATCTGTTAGACGCAATATAAAACCAAAAAGGAAAACGTCAATTGTCGCTAACAGTGACTGAGGGTACGGAATAGCACTTACATTGCTAGAAACAAGAGTCAAAGACGCTTATAGTCGAGAAAAAAAGCATATATCTATGCGCTGAGAGGGGAGATAAATGCCCTACAGCGAGCGAGGTTGCTATACTAGCTAGTTTCATATGCGTGTGTGTGTGTGTGTGTATAAAGTTAGATAAAGCCGGTTTATGGGATTACCCTGAGTTTCACGTCCAAGAAACGTTTAGCTTTACGGCCTCGCTTGAAAGGCCATAAGCCAACAGGTATGAGATCTAATGATACACCGTAAAGCTAAGAGTAACCCCTTAAACCGGTCTTATCTAACTTTATTTATGAAATATACTGTTCTATAATTGGAGTATGCTTCTTTTTCGGATTTATTTTACCGATTATTATTATTATTATTATTATTATTGAAGGCGGTGAGCTGGCAGAACCGTTAGCACGCCGCTGAACCCGAAACCAAGCGGTTGTAAAACGAGCTACTTAACCATACACCCAGGCCTGCGCCTCTCAATTGATTCTTTTATAATTTTTTTAGTGGGTGAGGTCAAATTACAATTAATACTGTTTCTATAAGATGTAAAAGCAGCGAATTGGTAGTGTCATTAGAGCATTGGAAAGAATACTTTTAAGTATGTTCTGGCTCTGTGTGATCTGAGTTCAAATCTAGTCGATTCCATACTTTTGCTTCTTTATTTTATTTTTTTTTTGTTCTTTGGTATTTTCTACAACATTCTTTTTTTGTCAATTGCAGGTTTTTGCACACCTGGATTCTACCTATTCAACAACACATGTATACCATGTCCTATTAATCAATACCAAAATGAAAGAAAGCAATCCTCTTGTCTCCCTTGTCCGTCAGGCTTCATAACGTGGGGAAATGGCTCTTCCTCGTGTGTTCGTAAGTAATTTATTACTTATCATATTATATCTATTATCTTCCTTCTTGTTTCTCTCATTGGACTGCTTTTTGAATGGTTTAGTCGAACAAATCACCCCAAGTACTTACACAATCACAAAAACATTCACACAGATACACATACACACACGCACACATACACACACACACACACTCATATATATATATATATATATATATATATATATGAACATTAAAACGTGGAAATCATGAGCAAGCGAGATAACTCGCGGTACTTTCAGACAGTATTCTCCACCACGCCATATCGCAGGCTACCAGCCAATACACTCTTCTCCCTGTTAAGTATATGTGGTTGATAATATTTATTACAGCAGCGCTGCTTCTATTTCATATATGAATTTGTTCTTACGTATGCACTGTCCGGGAATATCCGCACATAGTCTGCAAACTATATGCATATAAGTCGAGGAATGACGAAATAATTCATCTCCAATCCTCTTCGAATACGTGATGGTGATGAGCCACAGAAAAAGCGAAACATCGATGTCCATCATTCCTGGATGGGATTGGGAGGGGAGTTATCATGCTTGTCCATGATTTGCAGGTGTTTTAACACCTGGCCATTTGAGAGAGTACTCTCCACCACGTTAAATTGAAGCCTAATGGCACGAAGCATATATGTGGTTGATGAAGTTTGTTAAACTATCGCTGCTTTTGTTTCCTATTTGAATACACACACACATGCACACGCACACACGCACACACACACACACACATATATATATGCATATATATTTATATATTGTGAAGTATATTTGCCACTTAAATGCGGCTAAACCCTAAGGGTGAATGTTACTATTGCTTTTAGCCCCAGGAGAACATCTCCTCCAGCTGGCTATTGACACACTTTCTGTGCCCTGTCTTTGGTGCCCTGACCTTGGTGCTTTACTACCTAAGGACCTGATTAACTTGGATCCAGAAGATGTGTGCACGCGTACGTTTGTGTGTGTGCGTGTTCGTGTGTGTGTGTGTGTGTAAGCATAACTTAGTACTCTTTTATTACACTTGTTACATATGTTTCAGTATTCGACAATACATGACGTCACACTATAAATGAAACTAATAACGCCAACTAGTTAGTCTTATAATAAGCTTCATCTGCTGGTTCATCTACAGTGTGACATGATGCACCAATTTACGGCCACCTTTTATTATTGTTATGCTCTGTATTACGTCATAGCTTGCCCTCAGATACAGACAGCTTGTGCGTACAAGTGATGGTGGGAGTTTAACGTGTTTAACATTAGAGCCGTGGCTTAACTCGCGCGTCGAGCTCATCGAATCATACATTTATATAAATGTGTGTGTGTGTGTGTGTTTATGTACGTAATTTCTGGGACTAATGGGTATACGTAAATGTGTTGATGTGTTGAGTACAGCACTTGCACGGTTTGGGCTACCTGTGTCATCCACAGTTGGGGTATATTTCCGTCGGATCTACTTCAGGATTTCCGCAGTATTAGTTGAGATAATAATCGATTAATGACACAGAAGATGGATTCCGTACGATATCCTGCAATTGTCCCTTATGTGTAGGATGATGTGCATCATATTGTGTGGCATCAATTTTGCAGTCTTGGTCACGTCAGGTCAGGTACATGCATACGTAAAGTGGTATCCCGCTAAAAAATACTGAGTTCAGGCAGTCATGTTGATATTTGCTCGCTTCGTTATATATATATATATATATATATATATTTATATATCTGTGGGTTTAAGTACATATGATTTGATCCTTTTTATACATTTTTTTTTATTGTCTAGGTAATTGCTCAGAAGGTGAACAAAGTACGAGCTCAGACTCTTGTGTCAAATGTGCTATCGGAACCTATCGTCCTGCCAAAGATCCTGTTTGTATTAAATGCCCGTCTGATTTCCTAACTAATGGAGAAGGAAAGACATCGGAAGCGGATTGTATAATTCGTGAGTATATCAGATTGACATCCTCTTCATTTTAAGGATACATGTCAAGGATAGATCAGAGATATTATTCAAATGTTTGCTACGGAAACTTATCCCATACTTAAAATATTTAAGTGACATTAATTAGCAGGCAGTGCAAAAAATAATTGATGATTTAGGAAAATGAAAATGGACTTCACAAGTTAATGTGTGTCTGTGTCGTTATATTACAATAGTGTCAATCCCAATAGATGACTTGAAATGACAAATATATATATATATATATATATATATATATATAGGGATCAGCAGGAGTTGCTTCACCAACATACTGAAAATTTAGAAATAGCAGTTAGAATTAGTAGTTTTAACTGCTATTTCTAAATTTTCAGTATGTTGGTGAAGCAACTCTTGCTGATCCCTATATGTTTATAATTATAAATGTTTTACCGATAAAGGTTTTTTGCATACTGAACTACTTGGCAAATTTATTAATTAATTAACAATTGCCTGTCCTATATCTATATATATATATATATATATATATATATATTCCAATATACTGCTGGTAGAATACCCAATTATTAATACACAAGTGTTTTTTCATTGCATAGCAATTACATTACCGCGTGTAATAAATGGGTGAGGGTAAAGAGTTATTTTACCATTAATTTATAGCGCAATAAGAAAATGGAGGGGATCAATAGGTGGTATTCATCAACTTTTAGACATTATGTCAATTTATTTATTTACTAAAAAGACAATTATAACAATATACATACATGTATGACATATTATGCTTTACACACACACACACACACACACATATGTATATATATATAAAATATCATGTTATGTCTGGGGAGAGTCATTTTCTTATTGTGCCTTAAAATTTAACACACTCACCGGTAAAATTTCCACTTATTTCTTTTGCAAGACGCAACGAAAATTTTAGGAAAATAAAAATAAGAAATAAGTGGAAATTTTACCGGTGAGTGTGTTAAATTTTAAGGTACAATAAGAAAATAACTCTCCCCAGACACAACAGAATATGCTTCAACACACGAAATCACATAAAAAATCTTGCAAACCAAATCCAAAAACGAAATATAAAATATCAGTAATTATTAAAATATATAACATACAGCAATAGAAATTGGGATAATATCTTACAGCTGTTTCAACCAAGAGGCAAAAATATCTTATTCTACCTTTATCCCTCCAGTGGACTGAAGTAATTAGTAGATGAAATTGAGGTACTTGGGTGTTTCTCTAAGATTTGTCAGAGATTTTAGAAAGTTCATAAGGTTAAGTTATAAATATAAATACACACACATATACATAATACTACATGTTTGTATATTGTCATAATTGTCCTTTTAGTAAATAAATATATTGACATAATATAATGTCTAAATGTTGATGAATACCACCTATTGATCCCCTCCATTGCTCTCTCTTTCTCTCTCTCTCTCTCTCTCTCTCTATCTATCTATCTATATATATATATATATATATATATATATATATATATATATATATATATATATATATATGGGTTGATATAATCTGTATAGTAATGTATGTTTCACATGGTTTACGATTACTTAATCCATATATTAATGTATGTGGGTGGGTGTATGTGTAGGTGTGGGTGTCTGTCTGTCTGTGTATGGATGGACGAACGGACGGATGTGTATACACACTCATTCTTCTTCCAGCTCCCTGTAATGAAGGAACATACTACAATGGTTCAAAGTGTTTAAATTGTGCGCTGGATGAGTACCAAGACGAGAAGTATCAGAGAACTTGCAAGAGTTGTCCAAATGGTAAATATACGTCATCTGAAGGGACAAAGGATGCCACTTCATGCACAAGTAAGTTGTTTTGCTAGTCTTGTTATATACAAGGCCACAAGCTGGCAGAATCGCTAGTTCGCTATGCAAAATGCTTAGTAGCATTACGTTCTGAAATCAAATTCTGCGAGATCGTCTTTAACTTTCATCCTTTCGGGGACGGTGTAATCGAGTAGCCCCTTCAGCCTTGTGAAAGGAGTATTAGTCATATACAGGCCTGGTAGAAAAGAATATTAGTCACATACAAGGCGGCAAGCTAACAGACTAGCAAGATCATCGAAAGAAATTTCTTTCGGCCATGAGTTCAAATTCCGCGGAGATCGGATTCGCATTTCATCCCTGTGTAATAGATAAAATAGCGGGGGATTTTCTCAAAATATTTTATTCTTTTACTTATTTCAGTTATTCCACTGTGACCGTATTTGGTCACTACTTTGCAGTGTTTTAAACGATCATATTGACGTAAGTCCTGAGGTCGATGTAATCGACTTAGTCCCTTCTGTCAAAATTGTTGTACTAGTGCATAAATCAGTAGCTATTACTACTCATGTTATACGAAGTGGTGAGTAGTGAGCGAGCAGACTCGTTAGAAAATCGAAAAAAATGCCTTACGGTATTTCTTCCCTCATTATGTTTTGAGTTCAACTTTACTCCGGGGTCAATTAAGTAGAATAACACTTACGTACTTAGGTCAATGTGTGGAGGCGCAATGGCCCAGTGGTTAGGGCAGCGGATTCGTGGTCATAGGATCGCGGTTTCGATTCCCAGACTGGGCGTTGTGAGTGTTTATTGAGCGAAAACACCTAAAGTTCCACGAGGCTCCGGCAGGGGATGGTGGCTAACCCTGCTGTACTCTTTCACCACAACTTTCTCTCACTCTTACTTCCTGTTTCTGTTGTGCCTGTGGTTCAAAGGGTCAGCCTTGTCACACTGTATCACGCTGAATATCCCCGAGAACTACGTTAAGGGTACACGTGTCTGTGGAGTGCTCAGCCACTTGCACGTTAATTTCACGAGCAGGCTGTTCCGTTGATCGGATCAACTGGAACCCTCGACGTCGTAAGCGACGGAGTGCCAGCAACAACAACTTGGATCAATGTAGGCGATTAATACCCTCACCTCATGATTTCTAGAGACTGTATCTAAGTCTCGAAAGCTATGACATGCCGACTGAGAAATAGCATCACTAGGTGAGGCTGGCTGGCACTTAAGTAGCGTTGCTGCTTGACAGGTAGGCCAAGGGAGCGAGCTCGTACATTGTGTGCCCTCCTCCCCATGGTTCGAAGGCTTGTACCACCAAACAGCTAGTCAGCTCTGGCTGTCAGAACTGAAACTAACACTACGCGCCCTTCCCCTCCATTGGTCAGTTGAAGCTTTGATAGTGTCACGTGACAGTTAACTGGTGCTGGCTGCTGGAGCCTACCGGCGAGTATTTGCAGGGAGATTTGTCAGGATGGCCATTCGCCCGCTGACATTCGTTGACGCTGCATCGAAGAAACCAAAGAACAAAAGGTCAAAGAAAAAGGAGAAAGAAAAACCGCACTCAGCACCAGAGCTGAAACGCCTCCAAAAGCGGGAGGGGGTGCCACGTTGAAAACGATAAAGGAGTAGGGGCGGAAATCGGACATGGTTCCTTCTGATGATATCTTTAGCCAATGGATCCTATAAAGGAGATGTTGAGGTAGCGAACCACGAAACGTGTTTGGAATTCCTTATTCCTATATTTGCCGTCTACGCGGTCATCTGACGAGAACGGTTTCTTTCAAATGATGTTATGTTTTCATTAATCAATTAAAGGGGTCGCTTGAAGTGGCCGTAATGAACTGACACCGTTACATCTTTGTTACTCATATATATATATATATATATATATATATATATATATATATATATATATATATATATATATATATATATATATATATATATATATGTATATATATATATATATATATATATATATATATATATATATATATATATATATATATATATATATATATATATATATATATATATATATCAAAGTGTGGAGACGCAATGGCCCAGTGGTTAGGGCAGCGGACTCGCGGTCATAGGATCGTGGTTTCGATTCCCAGACCGGGCGTTGTGAGTGTTTATTGAGCGAAAACACCTAAAAGCTCCACGAGGCTCCGGCAGGGGATGGTGGCGAACCCTGCTGTACTCTTTCACCACAACTTTCTCTCACTCTTACTTCCTGTTTCTGTTGTGCCTGTAATTCAAAGGGTCAGCCTTGTCACACTGTGTCACGCTGAATATCCCCGAGAACTACGTTAAGGGTACACGTGTGTGTGGAGTGCTCAGCCACTTGCACGTTAATTTCACGAGCAGGCTGTTCTGTTGATCGGATCAACTGGAACTCTCGACGTCGTAAGCGACGGAGTGCCAACAACAGCAATATCAAAGTTGACAGTCAACTCTGAGTTTCGCCCTTAGCCGGGGTGCTCACGACAGTTGTGAACAAACCAGCTTTGTGTGAAACTTGAACCAAATCCCTTGCAACTGAATGAATAACAAAAAGCACAATTATCTCTCTCATTTATTGCAAAACGATTATCTATAAAAACTACATTTCATTGCAGCTTACTGTAAAGCAAGAAAAAATGTCTGCCCACAAAATGCGATATGTGTTGATACAGACTCTGGTCATAATTGTACATGCATTACTGGATATGTGCTGATTTCGAATGGAACGTGTGTATGTAAGTATTCTGTGATTTTTTAAAAACTTGTTTCAGTCATTGGATAGCAGTCATGGTGGTGCACCACCTTAAAGACTAGTAGAAAAATCATCCCCACACTTTTTGGAGAGTGGAGGCGAACTGCTGTGTTACAAGAATGTAAGAGGAAGTGGTTGTCAAGCAGTAGGAAATGCAAGCACAAAGACTCGCACACGCACATGCACACGCACGCATACACATACATATAAACATATATATAACGTGCATGTGTGTGTATTACTTGTTTTATGCCAGGCTATATGTAAAAACGTGGAGGCGCGTGGCTTAGTGGTTAGGGTGTCAGCATCATGATCGAAAGATTATGGTTTCGATTCCTGGACCGGGCGACGCGTTGTGTTCTTGAGCAAAACACTTCATTTCACGTTGCTCCAGTCCACTCAGCTGGAAAAATTGAGTGACGCTGCGATGGACTGGCGTCCCGTCCAGCTGGGGAACACATATGCCATTGAAACCGGGAAACCGGGCCCATGAGCCTGGCTAGGCTTTAAAAGGGCGCATTTATTTATTATATGTAAAAACAGCTTAACATGAAAGCGAAAGATTACTAAACATTTTTCAGTAGAATAGATATTTATTAATTTTTACAAATAAAAGTTTGATAGTGACTTCGAAGTTTTAATTTAATATCGATTGCCAAAAATTAAGCAAGCCTGAATCTGCATATTCCATCTCGCGTCTTGTTACTCCACGGTTACCGACATTGATTAGCAACATCTCATAAATACATTGTAGAGACACAGGCTGGGTTACCCTTCAATTTTATTTTGCCAATAAAACACACGCACTATATACTTGCTGTTTCCTTCAGCTTTATTATTATTATTATTTCTGTTTATTACAGGTTTTGTTGGAAATCCTGGAGTCTTGCATGCGTAGCGGGCTTGCTACCTGCAGCCTACAGTACCATGTTATTCGTTCTTTTCAGCTATCTAATACTTTCCTGATTCTTCAGGCCGTACCAAGGAGGCAAACCTTTTGTAACTGTTCTACTGGGCACTCTATTCCAATTTCCTTTATATTCCTCTTGATGCCTTTTGATACTGTTCCGAAGGACCCAACAATAATTGGCACTATCTTCATCGTCTTCATTTTCCATAGCCGTGCTATTTCGTACTTAAGAGGGTTGTATTTTCGCCTTTCTTCTTGACTATTTGTGGGTCAAAGGGGCATGCAGCATCAACTATATAGCACATGTGGCACATCTTGTCGATCACTACAGGGTCCAATCTGTTATGCTCTAGCGTCTGATCTGTTTGGATTGGAAAACCTCAGGGGATTTTGTTAGTCTCCGACTCCGCCACTTTCTGTGGTTTGTGCTCATATCACGTCTTGCCTCTCTCTCTCTCTCTCTCTCTCTCTCTCTCTCTTTCTCTCTCTCTCTCTCTCTCTCTTTCTCTCTCTCTCTCTCTCTCTCTCTCTCTCTCTTTCTCTCTCTCCCTCTCTCTCTCTCTCTCTCTCTCTCTCTCTCTCTAGCTCCTACTTCTCACACAATTTCCAATGTAGCATTTTCACTACCTGATCATGTCGCCACAAATTGTTGTAGTTTTGGGCAAGTCTAGGGCATTCGTTTGTGATATGGGCAATGATTTCATCCACTCTATCACAGATGCGGCACAGCAGATACACTTGCTCATTCCAAAGGTTGACCCTCCAGTTCGAGGCCAACGCTTGGTCTTGCACTGTCAGTATAGTACTCAGGGTCACTTTTTTTAGCGTTCCTTTCTTCAGCCAATCCCACCTATTTTTTCCAGCAACTTCTGTTGTGGCTACATGGAATTGATTGTGCAGTCCTTTGTTGCGTAATATTTCTTCGTGTCTTTTTTGTACTTCTTCCTTCGTTTTTCCTCTTTTCCCTTGTTTTCAATACTCTCTCGTTCCTAACTGACATTAGCAAGGTTTCCTTACTTTTGGGCTAGGTATCTCATTAAGCTCTCGAGTTCGATACGTGCACAGTCTTTCATACTTATCAATCCCCTTCCTCCATTTGCTCTCTTAATGTATAGGCGGTCAGTGTCTGCACGTGAATGATGGCCTCCATGCATAGTTAGAAGCTTTCTTGACTTCTTCTCCACCTCCTTTAGCTCCTCCTCTGTCCACTTCAGGATTCTAGCGCCATACCGAACTACTGCGACTGCGCGCGAGTTTATGGCCGAAATTATGTTTCTGGCATTCAGCTTTGAAGCCAGTATTTTTCTCACTCGCTGCAGGTATTCTCTTTTTGTCTTTTCCTTCATGTCATTGTGTTTAATTCCATCTACCTCAAGTAGTCCCAGGTATTTATAACTGGATTGAGGTTAAATTGCTTTCATCATCTCACCACTTGGCAAACCTATTCCTTCTGTCCTAACAAGATTTCCTCGTCTCATCACCATCGTAGCACATTTTGAGAGCCCAAACTCCATCTTAATAGCACTGGAGATAATCCACGCTTATCATTATTATTATTATTATTTTAATGTTTTTATCTAAGCTCTTTCGGCACACATCCTGTGACGTCACCAGCGACTCTATCCCGTGTGTCTCTTCCTAATGCGTGAGTTTAATTGGCAAAATATGACCATCCCCAAATACAACAATATCTGCTTCAACACACGATTTCACATCGGGAATCTTGCAAAACAAATACATAAACGTAATATTTGAAAATTTCATTGTTTATAGATGCCTGTGATACAGTCTACTGCTTAAATGGAGGCACCTGTGCCAGATCGCGTTCACTCCCTATGTGTATCTGTACAAAATACTACAAAGGAACCATTTGTGAACAAGAACTTTGTAAGTAATCTTCTTTCAAAATCTGTGAAGTTGTGATCCTTAGCTACGGCCCTTCTGAGTTCATATCCCACCTATGTCCTTTTAGATACCGGGTTGAAATCCTGTTGTGGACGGTAAAATAAAGTATCATTAATATTTTGAGAATTCCTTTAATCTAAACCTTCCAGTAAATTCTTTTTAATTATAGTTATAAGGCCTGAAATTTTTATGGGAGGTGGCTAGTCGCTTACATCGACTGCAGGACATGACTGGTATTTATTTTATCGACCACGAAAGAGGAGGAAAAGAAAGTCTACCTTGGTGACATTTGAACTCAGAACGTAGAGATCCGGGGAAAAAACCGACTCCTTATACCTTCCTCTAAATATTGGTTTCAAATTTTAGCACAAGGCCAGCAGTTTCAAGGAGGTAGTAAATCGATTACATCGACCCTTTTCATTCTTTCGGGGTCATGAAATAAGTACCAGTTAAGTACTTAGGTCGTATTAATTCACTAGCCTCCTCCCCCAAAATTTCAGGCTTTATGCTTATAGGAGAAAGGCTTATTTGTAAAATAGCGAACTGGCAGATTCGTTAGCGAGTCGAACAAAATTCTTAGCAGCATTTATTCCGACTCATTACACTCTGACTTCAAATTCTTCCAAAGTCGTCTTTGGTTTTCATCCTTTCCTTGTCAATAAAATAAGAACCAGTTGACTCCTGTGGTCGATGTAATTGACTAATCTCCACCCCAAAAAATTCAAGCGTTGTACCTGTTGTACAGAGGTTCTCAACGTGGGTTCTCAAAGAGGATGCTGGGCATGTCATAGGGGGGGTGCTAGGCTTTAGGGGTGGTGAGGTAACATACTTGAGATACTAAATTTTATCAATAGTAGTGATTATATTATACATGATAAAAGTAATAATGGTTACTAAAATAAAATGAAATCTCATCAGAATCAGAGAAACCACTAACTTGCAGTGTATAAAGTAAATTTACAACTTTTGTCTTCATTTTTCTTTTATCGTTTCACTGTTAAAAACTTACACAATCCATTTTTAGAGCAACATTTGTAAATTATCTTCCATGCTATGTTAGTTTAATCGTGATACCTCTCTCGCCACTTAGGCACCAGACCTAACAACTACTTAAACGTGGCGGGGTGGGACTATAGTAGAAAGAATTAGACAGCGAGCTGGCAGAATCGTTAGCACGCTGGGAGAAATGCTTAGCAGTATTTCGCCCGTCACTGAGTTCTGAGTTCAAATTCCACCGAGGTCGATTTTGCCTTTCATCCTTTCGGGGTCGATAAAATAAGTACCAGTTAAACACTAGGGTCGATGTAATCGACATATCTTCTCCCCTGAAATTGCTGCCCGTGTGGCAAAATTTGAAACAATTATTATTATTATTATTATTATTATTTTATAAATACCATTTCTTCTCATCACATTACTGCATCATTTTCATTTATACTTATTTCTTTCTTTTTCTATTTCTTCTTTTCCATTTTTTTTATTTCCTAACGCAGCTGCTTCAGAACTCTCTAAAAATACAACTGACATAATTATTGGAACCTCCATTGGTGTCACAGTAGCAATACTGTTCCTTATCTTACTTATAACTTATATTTGTATCCGGATGAGGTAAGCCTTCGTCTTTAAGGGACTCTGTTCTCTTAAAACAGTTTTTCTTTCATACTATTCTGTGCATTTGTAAATCTCTTTTATTCTCTTCCTTCTCTTTTTTACTATTTCTTCTTCTTGTAACGTTCTTCCTTCTTTAAATTATTCTTCGTTTTTACTTCTTCTTCACTTCTGTTTCACATACCCCCATTTCTTTATATTTGTGTGTGCGTGTGCGTGTGTGTGTGTGTGCGTGTGCGCGTGCGTGCGTGCATGTTGCACATATCTATACATTACATAAACATATTACATGTACAGGTCATCCATAAATTATCATTACAACTTCCACGAGCATCGTTCAGATAGCTGCGTGCAACCAATGGAATCCACGTTGGAGTGTCCTTATGTTTCTAATAAAACTTTATTTGTTGACTTAGATTTTCCAATAAATTCTGCTGAGTTACCTTATTTTAGATTTTTTTTTTTTTTTTTTGCTTTGAATTTTTTAAATTGTAATAGTAATTTATGGACACTCTGCACATGTTATATAATATATATATATATGTATATATGCATACAATTATACATATACATATATTTACCTGCGCATATCTATTTATCCGTGCTCACATACAATAGACCCTTTGGTAACCAATGTCTGTAGTAACGAAAATATTAGTGGGGAACACATTTCCATTAATTTGGCAACAAATAAAATCTTGGCAACAGAGGTCTTCCATAGAAAAATAACAAGTTAATATGTAAGGAAACAGAGTGGCTTAGGCTCACACAAATTTAGTGTACTTGTGTTTGCATATGGAAGCATGGAAAGGTTTTTGCTCATACTACTTTACGTAACGATATGTTAAACAAGAAGTATTCACATGGATTGAACAGTTATTCACATGGATTGAAAATATTCCAACATGTATAAAATTTGACACAAATACCGCAGGTGTAGCTGTGTGGTAAGAAACCAGCTTCCCAACCACCTGGTTCGAGCTTTAGTTTCACCACGTGGCACCTTCGGCAAGTATCTTCTGCTATAGCCTCATGCCGACCAAAGTCTTGTGAGTGGATTTGGTATACGGAAACTGGTCTGGAAGAAGCCCGTCGTATGTATATATATATATATATATATATATATATATATATATATATGCGTGTGTACCTTTATGTTTGTATTTGTGCCCCACCACCGCTTCACAACCAGTGTTGCTGTGCTTACGTCCCCGTAACTTAGCGGTTCGGTAAATGATACTCTTGGATTGTCCAGAGGTAAAGGTTGTGGAAATCCACTCTGGAAACTTAGTGGGGAAAGCCTCTCAGGAACTCTCTGTTGTTACTATTCTTCCTCATTACAAATTACAGACTATTCTCCAGCAGAGATATAAAATTAATTACTTCTCAGTAATTTCCTTCATGTGTTTTATTTTTCCACAACCCTGTTGCCTTTCACTGTGGAAACACCCTACCAAACTCAAATGAGAAATATTATGGTTTATAAATCGCTGATTTTTCATTTTGCATTCTCCAACTTTTTAATATGTATTTTTCAATTAAATTACATGCGTAAGTGTAGATCAGTACTCCGCAACCGGTATTCCGCGGCACACTGGTGTGCCACGAGACGATTTTAGGTGTGCCACAGTGTAACCTGAATATATATTTTTCCCTATACTTTTAGTTATAGCTTTAGTTCAGCTGTGCCGCCGAATTTTGAAATATAAATGTACCGCAAGTAAAAAGAGCTGCGGAGCGCTGGTGTAGATGCACGAAGGGCTAAAATGAAGTTGAATTATTTTCTTTAAGGATGTGTATCAAATCGCGAGTAAACAAAAACTACACATCACAAGCATTGAAACTAGTTTAATTAGCTGATTATTTCTTTAAATTTAACTCATTTATTTTTTTCATTTTATATCTTATCTAAGATATTTATCATGTAATAATCGTTTTATATTTTATAAATGCTAATTTTAATGTTTTAGCTTTTAAATTTTCATGCAGGGGAATTTTTTGAAATGATTTATGAATTTTGTTAAAAAAAACTTGTTGACATTTTCTTTCTGTTTATTTATTCTAGATACGTATTTTCTCGTATTATTTATGAGATGTATATATCATATGCATTTATTTCTTTATTGATAACTATTGTATTAAATGGATGTTTTGAGGGTAGACTTTCAAACTTGGTTGAGGAGCTTTTGGAATGAATTTTTATTTTTATTTTTGTGGCAATGAATAATATTCTGGAACGAATTAGATTCTTTTTCAAAGACTCGTCCTCTCTCTCTCTCTCTCACTCTCTCTCCCTCTCTCACTCTCTCTTTCTCCCTCTCTCTCTATCTATTTATCTGAGTATCTCGTATTTGCGTACCTACGTGTGTATATATATATATATATATATATATATATATATATATATATATATATATATATATATATATATAGTTTTAGAGAAAAGAACCAAGGTTCATGAACTCATTGATGAAAATCCACAGTCACATATAGAAAATTAATAAGTAAAAGCACAATAAATAAGTATAATATAGTACAAAGTAAATATCATAAGATAATGATAATAAAACGACTACACGTGTTTCATAACCAAATTTTCAAATAGAAAAAATATTTAAATCGATTAAAACTATCGATAATCAATTCTATTCAAAAATATAGCTAATCTTCAGGTCAAATTACAACAACAATAATAATAAAAGAATGTATATATCAACCAACCATAAATAACAAATGAATGTATTTAAAATACTTATATATATATATATATATATATATATATATATATATATATTACAAAAAATGGAGAATGCATTCATAGAATAATCAATATCTAAGATCATTTGAATTCAATAAATTTATATTTTTAATTTTTTGAGCCGACAAAATTTCCTCTAGGCAGATAAATTTCCTCGACTAATTATTTTCCACCTAAGTACATACTCTCTATTTTTAGGTGGAAACAAATTAGCCGAGCTAAATCTTATAGCATTGGGAAAAACAGATGTGAACTCTATCTAGAGGTAATTTATTAAATACTTACATCTGAACATAAATTATTGAACAACAGGAGAGAAATGGGCTGTCATTATGTGCATAGAGTTAAACTTATATTTAATAAATTTCAATGAATTGAAATGAATATAATTAAATAGAAACTGTTCAATTATTTATTTCACATAAGAATAATTCTTAAAGTTAAATACACCTCCGTTGAATTTAAATAGTTCTAGTTAAAAATTAAGCACAGTGTGTATGATATATAAGAATAGTATTTATGCATTATTAATTAAATAGACAAATGATGTAAGAACACAAAGTATCAACAAATATATCTAAATAAATTATACTAATAAATAAGAGGGAAAAGGAGATTTTTTGTCGGCTCAAAAAATTAAAAATATAAATTTATTGAATTCAAATGAATTTATTGAATTCAAATGAATTTATTAAATTCAAATAAATTTATTGAATTCAAATAAATTTAATTAAAATAAAAGTCTATATGAATGATAGAATAGTACATAAGCTCTTAAAACTAGAAATATATTTTCTTTGTATTAAATTATTCAAATGATCTTAGATAAAAAATATACATTCAGTATATGATAATTAAGAATCACATTTATATACCATTAAATAAATAGAAAAAAATAGGAACCAAAACTATCAAATAATGGATCTAAGTAATAAATTATATTACAATAACTAATAAAACTTCTTTACATTAAGAAGAAACAAAAATAAATAAATAAAAGATAGAAAATTAGTACATACTTAGATTTATTTTTCTTACCAAATAAATAAGAACCTATAACTAAATATTTATTGTAAGCATGATAGATAGTACAAATGGTAAAAGCAAACTACAAACTTATGTAGTTAATGAGGAATATGCTTACAAAGTATACTTAACAGTAGAGAATCTGCACCTTTAACAGGGTGAATAGTATTATGACCTAGTTCCTCTGAACTATGACTCTCCCCTGTTCAACCTCTAACTATTTTTAGAACAGTATCCAAGACCACTTGTTAAAATTCAATCTGGATTGAACCCTCCATCAATGAAGATGTATGAAGAAATAGCAGCCATGATTTTACCTTCTTAACAGTCTATTTTAGCCCTGACGAAGGTTTTTGCTTTTTCAAATTCATAATGCAATTTAATTGCATTAATATGAATCTAAGCAACAGACCGAAACACGTGTAGGCGACATGAATTGATTATTATAATAAGTATATTGATTATTCTGTGGACGCATTTTCCATTTTGTGTTACTAAAATCTTTTCTTCTATATCGAAAAGATGATAATATCAATAGCGAGAACTGGAATTTCCAGTATCGCTAATTGGTATAGAGCTAGTGCGGTGTGCGCTTGGATAAATATCCCAAGGAAGAAAGTACCTCTTTCCACACAGACTTATATATATATATATATACACACAATTCTCTCAACGCTTGATTCCTTCACTGCATGCTTGAATCTCTCTCACTCTCTCTTTCTTTTCTCCCCTTCTCTCTCTCTCTCTCTCTCTCTCTCCACTCGTTTATTTGTCTGCCACACTCTAAATTATTTGGATATTTTTCTGTCCTCACACTTTTATACCTTTATATCTTTATTTGTATTAATTTCCTCAAGCCATCTCTCCCTCTCTTTCTCTATCCTCATCCTCTCTCTCACTCACTCTCTCTCTCTCTTCTTCTCCTTCTCTCGCTCTCTTTCTCTCTCTCTCTCTCTCTTTCCCTCTCCCTCAACTTCTCTCTTTTAATCAATTCTTCCTTGTCGATATCACACACTTTTGCCTTCCATCTCTCACATATCCCACACATTCTCTCACCTTTTTCCCATATTTAATGTGTGCATATGTCTTTCTTTGCCTGTACTTAAGCAAGCAATATTTTCATAACATTTTTGTTACTTCCTTCATCAGAAAATCTCCCCGAGGCGACCTTGCAGAAAATGGTTCCCATTTGCACCCATTTTATGAACCAGTGTCGAAAGCACACTCGGTTCCATATACCAACAGTTTATACGAATTTTCTAACTCATTATCACAAAGCAAGCGTTAACTGAAAGCTTTCACAAATTCAGCATATGTCTCAGGTAAGGAGAGCTAGGAAGGAAAATGAGTCACTAATGAAAGAGCTTGACAATACTAATATAAGATAAATCCAAAATAGCATTAAAAACTAAAACAAGCAATTGAAGTCTGCTAGGTAATAATTTCAAGATGCGTTTGTTGTTTTCACTAATTTCATATCACTAAAAATAAATGTAAGCTGTATTACTTACCACTCAAATAAAGACAGCGGTGAGGGAGAAAGACGTTTGATAGTACAATAATACACGTTGCGGTTGAAAGACCATCCATATGTTACACACGGTCGTCGATGTGCTGCTAGTAAAGTTAGGCGGATGGTAATGGTATTATTATGTAGCTAATGTGTTATCGTTTGTATCTAAGTTACCGTCTTAGTCTGAACTATCGTGCATTTGCTGTTGAAACGTTTATCGAGAAAAGCGTATCTGGGAGTGGTTTTGGAGGTCGTACCCTGTACGAGACAATGCATAAATGGGTTTTCAAAACTAAAAGAAAAAATTGAAGCCAGTTTGCTATTAAATTATTTATATGATTACTGCTTTCAGTAATTTCATATAGAGATAAATTTAAGTAGTAAAGATATAGATATGTGGGATAAAATTTGGATGACTAATCAAAGAAATTTACTAATTTTAATACGAAATAAATCAAAATACCATAAAAAAAACTAAAATAACCAATTTAAGTCTGCTTGCTATTAAATTAAAAACACGTTTTCAGCTTTTACTAATTTTATATAAGTGGAAATTCATTTGTGCAATAATATTTTTCACTTAGATAACGACAGGAAGGAAAATGAGTTACTAGCTAAAGAAATTTGCCAGAACTAATAATTAATTCATTACTTCATTAATTCCTTTGACTTCTATGTGGAGTATAAGGCGCCAACAAGAGATCTCCATCTGCCTCGATCTTTAGCAATGGACTGTTGTCCCCAGGTATAGCTGTCTGCCCCTTCAGATGCAGTATCCAATTTAAACCCGACAATGATGTTTTGCTGACATGACTGTGGTTAAAAAGTTCGTCTTGCAGCCACATTGTTCTGTGTTCAGTCCCCACTGCTCGTCACCCTGGGTAAGTGTCTTCTACTATAGTCCCGATCCAACCAACGTCTTTCGAATGAATTTGTCTTGATAGACGGAAACTGTGTGGAATCCCAACATATGTGTGTACAATTGTGTGTGTTGCGTTCCGTTACTTAATAAATGAAAAAATGTATGGTAAATAAACAAATGACATAATATATACTGAGTGTACAACGTATACTGAGTGAAATTTTTCTTTAACGTTTATCTCCGTTTTGTGAGGGCACAGAGCCCCTCTAGGGTGCCATCGTCCAGATTCTTGCAATTAATGCTTGATAAATGGTTGAAGGAGATTGGAATAGAATGTTCTGCAGAGCTTCTACAGAAAGTTTGCCTCTTAGGGACAGGAAAAATTATCAGAAGGGTTTTAAGCACTTGAAAGATTATTGAAAGTTTAGGGATACCTAAGGTTACAGCCAATAACCCGATACCCACATGAATCCTACGAGGAATAAGAACAAACCTAAGTCAAATCAATAATGTTAGTGCAAAATGTGTGGAATAAATTTAGAAACTAGGAAGGTGTTCTGTTCTTATCGCTTGAATTGGTGTGCTAGTCTGTATGTGCTAATGTGCGATGCATTAGTCTGTTATCTCTACTTATTTGGCTTATGTAAACTACACCCACAAACATTAAAATCTTGAGATGATATTGCATGAAATTCACCAAAGTACCCAATATTTTCTGTAACAAAATCCTTTCTTTGGACTGCGGTCTGTCCTCTGCCTTAAGATTCTTATTAGCATGCTAACCTCTATCTGCTATACACATTCATGCTTTGTTTCTGAACACTTAATGCTTTTTGGATTTCTTTCTGCTTCACGTTTTGCTAAGCATAAAGCATAATATACTACCAAAAAATATATTAGACCAAGAATTTACTTTCTTTTTTGCTACCACTCTCAGAACTAATCCTTAGTTGTTATTTTTTTTATCTTTTCTAACATCATTATATTTCAAGATGATTATTTTACTTAAAATTTTATGTTGAAAATTTTGTTTTTGTACACACTTTAACGGAGTGATATGTTAACAAAATATTTGATCCAGGAAATGAAAGATAGCTGGATCTAATCATCGGTAAACAGCTTCTTTGGATAAAAGGTTTTTGATCACAGTTGAAAGGTTTTCTTATTTTAAATGCTGCGACACTGCCAAACCTGAAATTCTCAATGAATAGGTAAATGACCGAGGGTGTATGATAAAAGATAGCAAGTTTAAAGTAAATTTATAGTAAAACAAACTGTCCGTCTCCAAGAAAGGGAGATAAACAAGGAGATTAGTACTTAAGACTGTCGTCATTACATTTGATATTTTGAAATGGTAAATACTATCATAATTTACGATAGATTAGGTTAGCTCCAGAGAACACTGCTTGGTGTTGATGGAACTTTATCTATCGGAACTTATTTACCATATATGAGTAGAAAACTAAACTATGACTAGAAAACTAAACGACCCTCTCCCTGCCCCTCCGAATGCTTATGGAAGGAAATCAGTATCATTTTATAGAATTAATAAATTGTTATGTTGAAATGGTTGGCACCTCTCACTTGCAATATCTCATTCATATTTCTGTTTATAATTATTTCAATGCTTCTATTTTGCACAACTTAATTGCGGTTAAATGGTGAACTGGAGGCGATTAATGGGTGTTATTTTCAGAATTGTGCTTCAATCTATACGTTTACATATTTATTTAGACTTCTGATTCTACTAGATTTAATGCATATATATATATTTGAAATATATATGTTGTTGTTGTTGTTTAGATCTAGGACGCTCCTGATCGAGCCGTGACCACATTCCAGCCGTGACCACTACGTTTTTAATGGTATGTCTAGGACTACATTATCTTCCTTATTTAAGACGGTAATTATTTGAGGGAGATTTTTGACTGTTATTTCTATAAGGTCAGGTGGCTACATAGAGGCTCCTTCATCGTCGTACAGTTATTGTTTAACCCCAAGGACAGGCCCTGACTAAACAAATTTATAACCAAAGATGTTCCAGTCATGACCATTCTGTATTTTATTCAAGCCTAATTTATCCAGAACCACATTATCCACATTCCAAAATACATCTACCACATTTAAGATGTTAGATGTGCTTTGAAAGGGAGTTAACTGCATTTTTCTAGCTAGTCGGTCGTCATGTAAATGGCGTTGTGTATGTATGCCTATGTTCGCATATGTTTAAAATATATTTTCATTTCAATTAGAATATATTTTCATTTCAATCAAAAAAGCTCAGATCTGTCCGTAACTTGGAATCGATTACTTGAAGAGAACTCATTTTAGGAGAATGCATTTCATTGCGTGAAATTGTAAACTCACGACTGCGGAGTTTGTTGTTGCCATGGTGATTTTGTGCTGTGTATGGACAAGACCTTTAATTCTAGATGCCTGCTCCATTTTATTTAGCTATAGAGAATTGGTACTAGATCATCTGTGAGTCCATGAATGTTACACATTAGGATCTATTGCCCCTATAGAAAGAATTACGTTTCTTCTGTTTTACTCTATGAATCCATAAGTAATTAATATCTGGCTTCTGGCATTTAATAGATTATAGAAACATTTATTATTGTATGTTAAATTTCATTGGAAGAAACGAACATTATCTCCCTAGACGAAAAGAGACGCAAATCATTTTAATCGTCAGTTTAAACAATCATTCTGACATCCATTTTCGAAACTCATGAACTTACTTTCAAATACTGTTAGTCGTTAGCGGTTAGTTTCAAATTAATTGTTTACCTTGTTGAATCAAAGTCAACTAATTCAAGAGAAGATATCAATAATTTGGAACAAAATTTAATTTATAACAATTTCTTTTTAAATATAAGTGAAGATGAGTAGCCTGGTGATTAGGGTGTTCTGTTCCTGGTTCCTAAGGTAGCGTGTTCAATTCCGAGACTGCTCGGCGCGTGGTTCACTTTGCTCCAGGCTATTCAGCTGTAAATGATTACCGGTCAAGTGCTAATGCAGTTCGATCTCGCTATCTATATTTACCTTCATTTGCTTATCCTGGATGTTTCGCTAGGTCAAAGATGGGGCGAGTGGGTGTCTACATCTACTCGCGATAACACAGGTCTCTAAAACAATCGGCAAAAGCATGGTACTTATTACCAAACCATATTTGGTAGTAAATGACGACTGGCTGTACTTTTTGATAAACGGAAGAAACGCATTTCAAAATAAATCAGTATTTATGTGACTACGGAAAAAAATCTGTAAAGTTTATTTACATATAATTTAGTGAAAATGCTTTAGAGACATCTTGTAGTACACTGAGATGTACTGTTAAAGATCCTGTCTTTACGTATGAACTTAAAACAGGGATTATATATTGGTACAATATGATGTTGCCTTCTCCAGAGTCTTCGAAGGATTTAAGCCTGACATCGAAAGCTAGCAAACCGCCTAAATCTCTGAGTAATTCTTCTGAATAAGATATTTCAAATATTCTATATCAACTATTGTTCTCAGTCCTTCCCTTACAACTACTTCTGCGAAAGGTACAGTGAAATATATATATATATATATTCTGCAAAATAGGGGTAGTTTATCCTGCTCAGGCTATATTATTAGCATTATCCTGCGTTTGAGAATTTAAAATCACTTCTTTAACTTTCTAAGACATCTCAACGCTTCTAAAAGCAAACTTCGTTTGTTTGTTTACGTTCATCGTAATTTGAATTTAATATATATATACGAGGTCTGATCAATAAGTATTCAGACTGTTGCCATAGTAACGAAGCTAAAGCATGCAGAGTGACGCCGCTTGGCACAGATTGACCTTGAACTCTGCTGTGCATATGCACTAAGTTTTAACGTTCTAGCTTCTGCTGTTAACAGCAGTGCTTAGGAGGAAGGTGTGTAGCGCGTAATCGTCGCATTGACCATGACGGAGAAAGTTGTCATGGTGATACCTGCTCAGAGGCCTGCGCAAAGTTGCAGAAAGTGTATGGAGAGGAATGTATGAGCTGGACATAAGTGTATGAGTGGCTCAGACGTTTCGAATTATATCCGAAAAAATGTCGATATTGACGAACGTTCTGGGAGACCCACAACCAGCAGAACTGAGAAAAACATCGTAGATGTGCGTGCAGCTGTGAGGAGAAGTCGTCGAATCACCATCCTTGAGTTATCAGAGGATGTGCAGGTTAGTTACGATTCAGCTCAGTCCATTATCACTGAAGATTTCGGTATGAGACGCATGTCTGCCAAGTTTGTGTCAAGTTGCACAAGATCTCCTAAATTGTGTCAAGAACGATGAAAATTTTTGAAAATTTTGCGAAGGCCACTGAGCAGATATCACCAAGCTTTTGGTAAAAATTTGATGCAGATTCTCTGCTCATCTTTCCCTGTCATGGTCAATGCGACGATCACACGCTACACACATTCCTTCTAAGCATTGCTGTAAACAGCGGAAGTGAGCTAGAACGTTAAAACTTAAGGTGCATGCACAGCAGAGTTTAAGGTGAATCTGTGCCAAGCGGCTTTACTCTGCGTGCTTTAGCTTCGTTATTGTGGAAACAGTCCGGATACTTATTGATCAAACCACGTATATATATCACTGAAGATGTGTAATAAAACTGAAATATACGTGGAGTTGTCCCCCATGCTTACCAAATCAGTTGAAATAATATAAATCGCCGACTAACATTGTCTTTCCGTCACCGAATACGTGTTTCTTGTTAGCTTTAGCATTTTAAAGATCGCTTCATTAAATCTGTTAATGCTACCTCAGTTTTTTAATTACGTATAACTGCTACTTACAACAGCGAAATCTTCCTTCTCATGGCTTATATATTTCGCACCCCGGATTTAATAACCAGCCCTATAAGCGTTGTCCCTAAAACAGACTTGTCGTTAACACATTTCAGGTGTATTTAAATATGAATTGTCAATACATTGTGCTTGCTAAAAGGTGTTTTATAATATCAATTTAGAGAACTTATCACTCACAAAAATGAGGATGTCATAGTAACTTTAAAATAAGACGATTTTCAATATAGGCTGACCCTCATTTCCAAATGAGTGTGGTGAGGTTTTTGTAATATTCCTACAAAAATAAGCAATGTAAAGATATAAATCAGTCATCCTTGCAACCTAAACATGTTTCTATCTATATTCTGTTAAAATACAAGTTCCTATATATTTATAAGTCCGCTTCGCAACTACGTGGTTTCAAGTTGAGCCCCACTGCATGCCACCTTAGGCAAGTGACTCCTTCTGTAACCCCTTGTACGTAAGTTTGCTAGAACAGAAACTATATGCGAGCCTATCGTATGCATATGCATGTGTGTGTGTTTGTCTGCATGTGTCTTTGTATTGTTTGTTACCGCTTAACAACCACTACACTGTATGCCCACGGGCATATGGCGTAGTGGTTAAGAGCGCGAGCTACTAACCCCAAGATTCCGAGTTCGATTCCAGGCAGTGACCTGAATAATAATAATAATAACATCGAAAAATACCTTAGGAATGAGAACCCAGGTTCGAAATTTCTCCAAGACAACTGATGAAGGC